>NC_089839.1:139580539-139880539 GCF_035609145.1 Eleutherodactylus coqui | reverse complement strand
CATGCAGTGTATGCTGCGCCAGCAGAGTGCACTCCAGTCCTTTGACGTTGCTGCTGCTCCTCGTTGTCCGTCTCCCTTGTGTCCGAAACGAGCTGCTTGCGGAGAGCAGATGGAAGGGGGACGCAGGTTGCGGAGGGTAGATGGAAGGGGGACCACTGCAACATATTGCTGCCTCCTGTGTAGAGATTTTTGCCTGCCCTGGAGGATTAGGGTAAGGGATTACTGTCCTGTTAGGACAATAATCCCTAGGTTGTCACCCTGCAGGGCAGGCAAAAATTTCTACGCACAGTACTGCTAGGATTTTACTAAAGTACGACAATCGAGAGCTAGGGGTGTGACAGGGGCGTTCTTGCATCTAAGCCCTATCAAACCCTTAGCTTCCGGTGGCGTCAAGATACACCAGTACCGATGTACTCTTAACTATAACACAGAATTCTTAAAGGAATATTCCTTTGGATAGATCATCAGTAGTTGACTAACGGGGATCTGCCACTCGGGATCCCGGTCCATCAGCTGATCATTCCAGCGGGTCTGAACGTCATCATCAGTGGATGGGAGGAAAGGGGACCACCGCACTTCTATTACACTTTGTCCTCCCATTTATGGTCTGGACGTCCGTTGCTCTCTGTAATAGAAGCCCAATGGGAGAGAAGACCTCAGCGCTCGATCTCTGAGCTTTGTCCATAGCTGCAGCGCCTGTGACGTCCTGTAAACCGGACGGGAAGACAGAAAGTAAACAAATACCGGAGTGGAGGACCGAGCAGTGCTGTGGAAAATAGTGGGGAGGGCGAATATAAGCCTAGTTGTTATGTTAGTGCATGGGGAGGGCGCTTACAGAGAAGCTAAAACTGTTAACATTTGTGTAATAGCACTCTTAACAACATTTAATCATATATATATGTGATGATGTACTCGGTACTGGTGTATCTTGACTCCACCAGGAAGGAGTGCTAGAGAGCACACTGACAGCCCGGTGATGCCCCCGGTACGTCATTGGCTGATGAGATGGCTCCCCTGCAGGTCCTGGAAGGTCAGTATCGTCCTTCCGTTCCAGTTCCTGGCCAACAGTTCTCCCCCACGCTGCTGACAGTCAGGCAGGCTCCCCCAGATGTAATTTTGCTGAAGCAGCTTTCACTGTCCCAGGCTCCCTGGGGAGTTTGTTTAATTCACGCTGCTGCACTCTGGTGGCTGGCCCTTCCCCACTGCTGCTGTGTCACAGGCTCCCCAGGTGTCCCCAGATGTCACCTCCAGCAGTGTGTTCCCCAGCACTTTCCCCTCTGCTGCTGTGAGTGTGGCAGCCACTCTGTCTGGTCCCACATGTTACCTCCAAGAGTATATTCCCCCAGCGCTTCCCCGCTGCTCTCTTCTATATATACATACAGCCAGGTTCACTGTAGGGGTGGAGAGCTTTATAAGGGAAACATTCATATTGTCCCTTTCATTCTTGGTATCCACTTTCTCTTCTTCACAAGTGTTGACTAACAAGCGCAGCGTCTTGGTCTCCGTTGTGCCCAGCCGACCCTCCACCTATGAAACTAAGTGACGTTTTGAATGCTTTCACGAGCTGAAGTATCATATCTGCAAATTACGTTAATCAACCTGAACGAGACAACAAGGATGCAATTTTTTTATGTCTCGTCTATTTTTGGTACCAGACCAAACGGCAAAACAGCAGATATCTATCACGTTCTGGAGATAATTTAAGAACCTACCAGCAAAGATGCGCCTCCATTTTTATCCCATTGAAGCGATGTCCACGCAGCTGCTTCCAGCCCTGATCATATGGTGGCGACCAGCAGTAATTCCCGTCTCATCTAAGTATAGACAGATTTAGGGGGAGCGGATTGTTGTATTTGATGATGCCTCCCGTCTTTGAAGTCATATAATACAATTATAACTATGGTGTAAGTGGCAAATGCAGGATTGTATTGCAACTTTAAATAGTAGCTTTGTCTGGCTAATAGAGGGGTCTGGAGCAGGAGACCCTCCGCTATGATGGCCATATGTTCTAGTAAGAGCAATGCATATCAAACGTGGCCGTGTACACCTGCACTTACGAAGAGCATGTGGCTCATAGACCGAAGGTGGGGCAAATAATGTAAAGGGGCCCCATAGCAGAACTTAATATGACCGTCTTAACCAGCTTAGAACATAGAAAGGTCCGTATACTGTCAGCTGCAGATCTTCCTCCAAGTCCTCCGTCTCTCACTTCTCTGCAGCTGCCTCGTGGCTCTTTCCTCTGCACATTAATTCTGCTCCTCATCTCTCAGACAACCTTAAAGGGGTTTTCTGTGATTGAATTGATTTTTTAAATGAAGGATATTTTTGCCTTAACCCATTGCTAGAGAGCGGCCCTCTGCTTTTTGCATTAGGTAACAACTGCTCCCTCTGAACATCGCAGGTGATCCTCCTTTAGTTCATAGGCTCTAATGTGGCTGCATTGTCGCTCCCTTGCATTCAGTCTTTTAAAACAACATTTATGAGTATTAAAATATTTACCAGAAAAACTCACCTGAAAACTATTTCCTACTGAGATCTTTTTTTTTCCCATATAAACTGAATGCCAAAAGTCCTGGGATAGCAAGATGTAAATTTTGAAGTGGCGTTACCTCAGGTGACGTCTTGAGAAAGCCCTAAGCTGTGAGATGTTGTCTTGCAAGTGATGCTGACCACTGCGCAGCGTGCCTATGGCAAGGCGGTGGGAATTATCAGAGATCGAACAATAGTGGGAGCCAGATGGGCAGGACATTCTATTTCCGAAATTGTGCAGGGATGTAAGATTCTTCGATCATGTGTGTACCAGAAAAACGTCATTGAAGGCATTATCACCCACAGTGAACAGTGCAGTGGCCGGCCATGGGTGCTTAATGGTGGCGAGCGGCATCATCTGGCTAGAATACCAGACAAGCAACAGAAATCACATCCACATTCAGTGCAGGAAGCCGCACACACAGATCCTGCACAACTCAGTGCAGAGTTTTTTAGCTTTCATGGGTACACCACGACACCGGGCACGGGACCTCACCTGGGCTCGTGAGGTTACTAAGTGGACCCTAAAGGACTGACAAAATGTGGCGTGTTCTGATGAGTCACAGTACCAATTGTTTTGGGCTGATGGGATGGTTCATGTGTGGCGCAGACCCCATGAAGCCATGGACCCCAGTTGTCAACAAGGCACTGTGCAGGCTGATAGTGGCTCCATACTGGTGTGCGGTGTAGTCTCATGGCATGGGTTGGCTCCACTGCTCTGCCTAAATACATTATTGACTGGTTCCGGCTATGTTTCACTGCTAGGTGACCATTTGCAGCCCTTTATAGATTTCATGTATCTCCACCATGATGGGGCATTCCAGCAGGATAATGCACCATGTGATCGTGCCCCAGTTGTCCTGAATTGGTTGCAGAAGCATTCTGGAAAGTTCGTATAAATGGCGCAGCCTGCACGTTCACCCAATATAAGCCCAATTGAGCATTTAGGGGATGTGGTGGAGAGATTCATTTGCATCCAAAATACTGCGCTGACAAACACCATGGAGCTCTGTGGGCTATCCAGATGGCTTAACATTCCTCCAGATGTCTTCCATTCACTTAAGGAATTGATGTCATGTGGAGCTTCTGCACTTCGCCAGGCTAGAGGGGGTCCTACATGATATTAGCTCCTATCCCATGACTTTTGGACAACATCTAGAAAAGGAAATAGTTTCCTATGCTGTGGAGCATTGTAATCACCTTTATAGAGTTCTCACTTGTTGTTCTTATCCTTGTGTTTTTATTACTATTGTAGTGAGAGAGACGGAATACCAGTCATTATTAGGTTAATGACCTCTAGTAAATATATACAAACTGTATTGTATGCTGTTCATTGAGTCTTAAAGGGGCCTCTCTAGATTTTCTCAAGACCAATAAAATAACCAAACCGACCAGCATTTAAATTCCTGAGATATGTGATAAAATTTGATCCCGAGTGTAGTGGCCCAGGGGGTCCTCCAAGGTAGCCACACAGTCACCAGTCCTAAAGCACCTGTCTATGTGCTCCTGCGGAGACATAGAAGGTGCCGTACGTGTCTTTCCACTTTCTTCACAGGCTTGGGCTAGCTGCCCGGCAACAGCTTGCGGCTGATTGGCTGCTTCTCTTGCAATCCCTGATTGGTAGAGGGGAAAGGGTGAGATTCAAAAGCGGGAAAATGAGCAGGGCGAGGCAGGATGTGAGTTGGAGTTTTGAGAGAGTGCGGGAAAAAGGACAGAAAGTGAAGGAGAAATGGGAGCAGTGGTGAGGAGGTTGTCGTCATCAGGGCACATGAGAGGAGGTGTACAGCAGTGCTGCAGAGGATTAACGGTGTCCAGAGTGGAAAAGCAAGGGTTTTTCTAACTTCTAAAGCAAGCGCAGTGTGGAGGAGAACAGATTGGGACCCAACTACACAACAGTGAGTTGCACGAGCCCTTGTTACATGTAAAGCTAGGGAAAGTGAAAGTGGCCCACTTCTAAGTAACTTCACCAACTGCATAGGAATCCTTTAGAAAATAACCCTCAGATAACTAAGACTGTGGGAATTATTTCTGATTAGCTATAAATGCAAAGAGAGAGAGAGCGTTGAAGTTAAATCTGTATTGTGTTATCGTGATACTTGGAGCAAAGTTATTTCAGTGCAAAGCAAAACCTCTGCATTACTGTGAACTGTACAAGAGTTACAAATATGTTTACTTCAGATATTTGTAAAACTGTGTACCTCCAGTTTGCAAACAAAGCTATGAGGACTTGTGTCAGTTATTTTCTTGATTAACAACTAGAGTCTATTAAGGAAGAGGTACTGGTGTCACATGACAAACTACCATTTGATAATTGCTACCCTGAGCAAACCTTGTGCCACTGCACGCGACCGAGCCAGGCCCTTTGCCGCCATTGTCGGGAGAGATCACAGAGCCACCCGTGACATCCATCTTGTTTTACCCGTGGTCTCCTTCACATTGGTTTGCCTATGCTCGGACATTAGTTGCACCAAACACCAAACTTGGCCACAGGCTCACAGTGGGTTCCTTATCTACCCCACCCCTGTATATCTGTTGACCCTCTCCCCTGCCACTATTGCCTGTTTTAACCCTGCTAACTGTCTGGCCATCTTACAACAGCCACCACCACATAGTTTACCTACTAAGGATGAGCGAGTATACTCGCTAAGGCACTACTCGCTCGAGTAATGTGCCTTAGACGAGTATCTCCCTGCTCGTCCTTAAAGATTCGGGTGCCGCCGCGGGGCAGGGAGCTGCGGGGGAGAGCGGGGAGGAACGGAGGAGAGATCTCTCTCTCCCTCTCTCCCGCCCGCTCTCCCCTGCTCCCCTCCGCGACTCACCTGTCAGCCGCGGCGGTCCCCGAATCTTTCTGGACGAGCAGGGAGATACTCATCTAAGGCACATTACTCGAGCGAGTAGTGCCTTAGCGAGTATACTCGCTCATCCTTATTACCTACCTAACAGTTTCTCTAAGTTCCATCTTTGGACCTGTAAATAAGGTATCAGAAGAAAATAGTTCAGGGGTGGATGGTTTGGGATTCTGACACTGCGGAGAAGGAACTAAAAGCTATGGCGACTGCACACCTGCAGGAATGTAGGCTGCAGTGCTGGTTATGTCAGATCCCTTCAGGTTTAGACATCCCTTGCCGTGGCAGCTTTCAGTGTTAGGATCCCGAACCGTCCACCGCATTGATAACCAGCAGCGATGGACAGGCAGTATGTGGGACTTCTTCATAAGTGATTATAAATCGAGGCAAGGTTTTGACAGCTAATAAATTGCAAACCTGCTCTCAAGTACTCTACGTCAAATTTTTTAAGACACTTCTTATTAAATTTGGTGTCATTTACTTTTGTTTACTTTTGTTTAAGACCAGCCTATTCAATGCCAATGTTAGTAAATCTGCCACTATGCCTATGCAGATCTGGAGCTCTGTATCAGAAAAATAGAGCTGTATCCGCCATGAAGACATGCTAAAAAATGAACCAGCATGGAAGTTTTAACATGTTTAGATCATCAAAAAGGGTATTCAAGGATGGCCACTCTCACAGTAATGCCTCAGTCACACACCGGCCACCATTATCTGAAGCATCCTCTGTCTTCAGTTATCGCTTCCTCGCTAACCATCAATAATTTATTGATCTATCATTCAAAATCCATAAAAATCATTTTACAAATGTAATGTCCTATGTTGGTGGCAGAAATACAAAAAAAGTGTTTGTAAAAGCAGTCTCTCCTGTATTTAGTCGTTCTTACCTGAATGCCACTATTCTTATAGTCTTAGGGGAATGAGAAATGTTAAATCCTTTCACAAGAGTTTTAGAAGTTGAGTATTCTTGATTTTATCTCCACTTTCTTGAAGGAATATTTCTGGTTGGTCCTTTTGTCAGTGAGAATGTACCAGGTGCCCCAGTAAATGCCATTAGTCACCCCGCTGTATCGCCCTTTGTGATACTTTCCATTCAGATTGGCTGCCAAGCACGTGTCGAACCACCAGCCGGAACCATAATACGTGCCGCAGTTGCCTGATGGATAATTATCATTGTCACTGTCATATGTTGTGAAGTATTTATGATCATGGTTGTAGTTTCGGCTGTAACTAAGGGCATTCCCGGCATTGCCGTAATATTCCCTGGCAGTCAGTCTGTACTTATTTTGCTCACTAGCAACTTTGAACTTCCTGTAGTTGGCATGACGCTTCACACCGTACCAATCTTCCAGTTCGATGCGTAGGGTGTGTTGTCCTAGCCTTGTGAGACTGTGCAAGTGTTCATTACCCAACCAGTGCTCCCCTTGCAGGCTGCCAAAACCTTGTTTATAATCTTGCCAAGTGCGGTTGAAGTCTACAGCGCCATCTTGTCGCCTCTGGAAAACCGTCCATCCTCCTCCATCGGTGACCATATCACAGTAAGCCTAAATGGGTTTTTACAAAAATATTTTGAGTTGTTAATTCCAGCAAGCAGATATATTATAGCATTACTAAATCTCAGCATCAAGATCAGAACCAAATTACTTCATACTGACACCAGGTTTAGGTTATCTAAACTAAATAACCCCTTTATTAGACCCCCATCTAGCAGCGCGTTGGACTCCTTCGGCCTTCAGAACTGCAAAAATTCTACGAGGTGATAAAATCGTTCTGCAGGAATGTCGGCCCCTGTGTACAGGAAGCTTTTTGTAGTTGCCGCAGATTAGATGGAGGTGCTGATGTGTTCTTACCAGCTGACAGGAAGGGGTAAACGATTTGTGCTGCTTGCACCAAATTCTGACCTCCCATCAGCACGGTGCAACAAAAATCTGGATCCATCTGACCAGCAGTTGATTTTCCGCTGCTCAGTGATGCAAGTTTTCGCTCTTTTGCCCATTGGAGTTTAGTCTTTCTGTTTCTCTTAGACACAATGGCGCTGGAACTGGTCCGCCTGCTGTTATACCCCATCCATGCTAAGAAATGTTGTGTGTTGAGTTGTGCGTTCGGACACGTTAGTTGGAGCACTAGCGTTGCATTTGGTTGACAGTGCCGCACTTGTTGGTCGAATGATTCCTGGCATCCTCCCCTGTCCCCTTTCAGTTGTGAGTTGTTTTCATCGACAGGATCCCCCTTCACTGGATGTTTTCTTTGATCACGCTAATCTCGGTATACTTTCCACACAATTACACAAGAAACCTTTTTCCCCGCGGCTGGCAGTGAGGCCCCTAGTCTAGGACCGATGACCAAGCCTAGTTGAAAGTTACTCAGATCGCTAGATTTTCCCATCCAATGAAACTAATCCATGGAAAACTTGTCATGTGATTTTATGCTGCACTCCGAGGTCGCGAGGACAATTTCCATACAGCGTCAATTGTGAGAGGACTGGGGGCTCTAATAAAACGGCCATTCAGTGTATCTGGAACTTGGCATTAGGCTTAGTTTCATAATTGATGCTTCAAACTACAACAAACTCAGCAGGACTAAACTTTTCACCAACACATAATGTGGGATCTTTAACATTTTTTGATAGTATAAGCAAGAGGAATAAAGCAAATACTTGTATTAAAGATCCACACGACATCCAACAGACTGAGCAACAATCACCAAGTTTATAGAAGAGAAAAGAGTTGCTGTACCTCAAAAGGCTGTCTCATTGCAATAGGCTGTATGGTGTAGATCCCATTATCTCGGATTCCCTGTTTGTAGATATCCGCACAGTCTCGGGGAAACAGTCTCTCTGGTTTTTCCGAAGATTCAACTGCCAATAAGAAAGAGAAGAGAAATGAAGAGACATTCAGGTGTGAAATTATAAACCAAGTTGGAACAAGGGAGAACAGGAAATGCAGTTTTAATATGAATTAAAGGGGTTTTCTGGGTGAACACTATTGATGACTAATCCTCACAAAACATCATCAAGAGTAGATTGGTCACTCAGAGACATTCAGAATAAACCAGATTGGGATTAGGTACTGAGCTACTTTTGCAATAGTTTTATACTTTGGTAAAACAATCATATAAATTACCAGAAAATCTTTAGTAAATGAGTTGCACTTAACGCAACTCTGAAGCTACACCCACTTTCCCATCACTTTCAAGGATGTACTCTTACCTGCTGATCCCATGGTTCCAATACTCTTCATCACATGTGGCATTTCCTCCTTTGTCTCAAGGGTCCTAAGGCGTCGACTTTCTACAATAAAGACTTTTTGAGTGAAGACAACAACAAAGGACACAGTACAACAGTATAAGCAACTGCAACCCAGAAGTGTGCTATTCCATAACATTGTCTTACATTGAAGGGGTTGTTTGATTTCTTCTTTAATTACTGTTCCTCATAACAAAACAATAAATAAGCCTCTACTCACCTCTCCAGCGTCCTTGCAGCTCCAGCGCCTCACCTTTGTACTCCGCGCCAAGTCAGTTTACAGGTGCTCTAACACTGGGGTCTGTGATTGGCTGTACACAGGCTGCCATCCAGTGTCACAGCAGAGACTGGAGCTGCGGAGAGGCAGGAGAAGCGAGTATAGACTCATTTATTATGTTTTGCAATGTGGAACACTGGAGTCAATTTACTATTAGAAATATACCAGTTTTCTAGTGGAAATTGCAGGTTGTGAAGGGGCTACATTATATATGGATGTAATGACACGTATGTTCCCTATACATATGCCCTCTTAATAATACTGAGCTGGCAAATGCACAGCGCTAAGCTAAAGACAGAGTGGGAATTGTGTGGGGGGAGCAGAGGGGGCGCGCTTGGCTTTGTTCAGTGGAGGCGCTGGGAGCCGGGACGGTCACATCACAAAGCTGGTGGCAAAACTCTTCCAACTTTAGAGGATGTCTACGCACAGAGGGGCTTGTCAGATCATCAAAGATGAGACAAAATTAAATGAGCCGCACATTGCTAATTTCCCTTTTGTTTATATTTTATTCTCCTTCCACCTCAGTAACTCGCACATTATCCCAACTCCTACCCCCACTTCATCTTGTTGGTGTTTTTATCTTAATAGATGTGACACGAACAATGCCAAAACGATAGATATGAGATAGATAGATTGGATAGATAGATGGATGGATAGATTAGATTAGATGGATGGATGGATAGAAGAGATAGATGAGTGGATAGATTAGATAGATGGATAGATAGATTAAAAAGCAAAGCTTGTCAAATAACACTTCTGTTGAACTGCCTTTTGTAATGCTCTCTGATTTGCTACGTACTTATTATTACCTGATAAGTTTGTAGTCGGCACTAACCCTCCTGTGTGATGAACAGGCCCTGTAATTAACAGCTGTTAAATTTTTCTGGATGACAATCTACCGGAACACAATAAGGTAGAGGCCAAATCCTGGGGATGCTGAGAGATAACTAATGGCGGGCACTTTGCTACTTATCACCCAACACTTATAACAGGACATAAAAGGACTTCATGTAATAACTTTGTCATCCAACATTCTACACCATCAGTGTTTTTTGTTCATTACTGATATCCTGAAGCACTATGGGAAGTGTAGTTTAGCAATAGCGGCATTATGTTCTGCTCGTTCCCAACGTCAACGTCAAGCGCAGCCAATTACCAGCACTATACATACATAGATGCAACACAATGGACTCTGATGCCTTTGAGGAGACAAAGCGAGCGGCTTCTGTGAGATTCTGGAAGAGTCATTAATTATACTGAGAAATCATTAGAGGGAAGACATGAAAGGCTTCCACCTCCAAACTGGAAACAAGAAGTGGGGTGGACAGTCAAGACCCTGGGAGCGGAACCTGGAACTAACGTATTGTGGAGAGCCTCAATCATCCATTCAGCTACAGAAGATACTGCAAGAGGTGAATATAACGATACAGTGTCCAGAACTAGCACCACATTGTAATATTACATCATCAGCAATCGCGCAGTGAACCTTTGCAAGTTACATGGCAATGAAAAAAGTTGGTGCAGAAGTGGCAGCTGCATATGTGATCTTCGAGCGCCCAAAGGCTCTTCTGCGTTTAAGAACTGGCACGTGATAGGTTGGGGCCCTCTTACAGATCTTGCTTGGGGCCCAGCAGATTCATGCTATGCTTCGGAATGTCTCTTCTATCAGGATGGAGCACAGATTTGATATTGTCTTTCTCCTGAGCTGATGAATAGCTGCTAAGAGCAGTGAGGGACATTTCTGATAACTGCCCCATACACAACTGTGTCGCAGTAAAGTGTTGCGCTCATGGTCCCCCATAAACCGATGCCATCCATAGGTGGGGCATAAGTATGATGATACTTTCTTTTTTTTTTAACTCACATCACTCCCTAGGCCCCCAAATCTTTGTTTTGTGGTATACAAATAAGGTATGAAGCGTCCGATGGGTGGTCCAGGCTTTCTCCCACTTGTTCAGTCTGATCCCCTCCCCCTGAAGTCCGGTATTTCGCCGTAATTTACAGGAAGAAATAGCAGTGCTGACAGTCGTTGCCCAATCAGTTGATCAGCCGTATTCCTGAGTGGTGGACCCCAGCCGATCAACTATTAATGTTCTTTCCTGATGACAGGTCATCAATAGTGTTTGTCCAGAAAACCCCTTTAAGATTCCTAATGTCTGATCAAGATAGCTTCCAGGAAATGTTTCCGAGGTCTCAAGTCAGATCCCTGAATCAATGCAGAGACCATTTTGGCATCTTTTTCAACTATAATGTGCTGAGTTCGGAATGATACTGATAATCCAGCAAATAATGTCCATTGCATACAATAGTGTATAATTTGTAGAGCGTATCTCTGCCACGTTCCACCCTCTCTTAGGATGAAACACACAGGGTTGGTAGACCCACTGCTTCAATAACTTATTTGAACTGTTGCCTAAACAATTGCCTTGATGATGCAGAACTTTCCAGCCTTCACTTCCTCTTTTGGCCTCGTTCTCTTTCTAAACTCTTTAATATTAAATCCTACCATTCAAAGGGGGTTCAGAACTCAAAGTTCACAGCAGTTGATGTCATAGAAACTCCAAAGACATTCAGAGGGGATTCAAGGTAACTGTCGTTCCCAACAATAAAACGATTCAGTAAGACTTAAGATGGAGATGGTGGGGCAGGAAAGGGTTAACTCATTAAATACAGATCATTACTAATGTATATAACGGAAGAGTGACAGACAAGAGAACAGATACACTGTACATTAAGTCATCAGTTTCTGTATAAGAGCCTACGCTGACATATACACCATCTACCGGAATCTAATGCCCAGCAAGCAGAAATCCATCCCTTCCTCTGCGGTAGTGACGGGCGTCCAACTGGGAAGAGATGAAACATCTTTAAAAGCTGTTTACAGGCACTTTGACAATCTGGACCAGAGTCATTCTTACAGAGATGCACTCTGTTCCAGCCATGGAAGATGGACCCCACTTTATGATATTTGTATGCCCTAATAGGGCATATAAACAGGGAATGCCATCTTGGTACAACCCCTTTAGAGAGGTGGTAAAACCCTTTCATAAAATTGTGTTAACATTAATCTACTTTAAAGGGGTTGTTCACTGAGAACATTCCCTTGATATGAGAAGGGTCTTTTAACGCTTAGCTGATCACACCATATCCTGCAGCTGAGACCCCCTAAGATCAGTTGTAATTTGTAGAAGAACCACAGCGCCAACACAGCATTGTGTGTAATGTACAGATGTGCAGGGTCTTCCTGAGTGAGAGGCAAACTTTGTAATCTTTCTGCCCTGTGTGAGAGGCTACTACTATTAACCTACATGGATACACCTACCAGACCAAAAATTGTATTATTTTGCTACAGTTCGTGATTTTCATGCATTCTCCTTTTAAACAGATAAGCCAAAAAGTCAATATACCTACTACAAAAAGCCCATACACAGGCTGTCAAGCGATGCTGGGAGTTGTAGTCTTGCAACAGTTGGGGTGCCACAGGTTGGAGACCACTGAGTTGATGTCTCCAATGATCTATGGTCTAAAGTAACTTCGAAGTCTTGGACCAATGTTTTTGCTTTTTGTCAGTATTTCGCTGGACTAAAGTTGACAACTTCGGTTATGTAAATCTATAATCTGCTACAATTTATGTCACCACAATCACTGAGAACACATTTCTTTCATAAGAATCATCTGCAGCAAAACTAACTTCACATGAAAACGTATTATAGGAAATATCTGGAAGAAGAGTTCATTATTGGGAAGATATTGAACTGGAAAAAAAAATTCAAACTTTGTTTTGCTGAAGGAAACAGTGCTATTCAATAGAGTATCTACTATAAAAAAAAGCCTACCGGCTTTTTCTTGCACCACACTTTGACCGCTTTGCCTGACATTTGGTGGACGATTTTGATGTTATCAGATTAGGTACATGTTCACCACTGCCATAAAATCATAAAATTTGAGTTTAAAACATTCTTTCAGGTGTCAGGAGAGTTGAAAATTACAATGTTAAATCTATGGGCACTCCGCTGCTGCGCTTCAGGCGCTGGAGAGAGTGAAGCGTTGCTAAGTGACATTAATAGGAAGCAGTGGACAGCGAAGAGGTGAAGTGGCGAGAGAGACGAACAGCAGAAGCGGCTAGAGAGATAGAGATAGCAAAGCAGCATGGTGAAAGAGAGTGAGAGTGAGTGAGAGAGGGGGGATAGGGAGAGAGAGGCAGCATGAAGAGGAGAGAGAGGGAGAGAGAAGCGGCATGGGGTTGAGAGGGGGAAAGGGAGAGAGTAGCATCATAGAGAGAGAGGAAGAGTGGTGAGAGGAGTGCTATTGGGAGAGAGTAAGAGAGAAGCGGCATAGAGAGAGGAAAAGAGGGGGAAGAGGGAGAGAGAAGTGGCATAGAGAGAGAAGCGGCAAGGAGGGAGACAGAAGTGGCATGGAGGGGGGATAGGGAGAGAGAAGCGGCATGGAGAGAGAGGGAGAGAGAGAAAGAAGCGGGATGGAGAGAGAGAAGTAGCATGGAGAGAGAGGAGGGAAAGAGAAGCGGCATGGAGAGAAAGAGAGGGGAGGGAGATTTAGAATAACCATTTTTCCAACCATTTTATGTTCACGTAGTGAACATCCGGTGAATCTAGTTATATAAATGTTAATAAACTGACAGATTATGAAGGGTGATGATGAGATTTTGCATGGGCAGCAAGCAGCAGTGTTTGATATTGCACAAGACAGTGTCCCCCAACCTGTAGCTCTCCAGCTGTTGTAAAACTACAACTCCCATCATCATTTGAAATCCTGAGGCTGTCGAGACATGGTGGGAGTTGCAGCTTCACAAAAGCTGGAAAACCACAGGTTTTAGAACACTGGCACAAGACATAGGAAAATCTTGTGGTTAAGGAGATTCTCTCTTCTAGGATAGGAAATACACTAGAGTGGCAGCAACTCAGCAAAGTGGGACGCCTGAGAGGAGGGTGAAATCTCATCAAGGACAGTGTGGGCCAGACTTCTCACTGTATATGGAAAGTTATAGATACCTCGATCAGTGGACAACAGCCTAGTAGTCAGACTGACATGAGGCTTCATGGCATTGGTGTACACAGAAGAGACTGGGGCAACTTATTAAGGTGCTACATTTTTGGATTTTTGATTTCCCCTCCCTTTAAGACATTTCCCAAGCACCTTGTTTTTGAGCAATTCCTCTGGAGAAGAGTCATGCATTGGCTACAACCAATCAGTAAAAAAGAGGATGGAACCAAACATCTCAGGGCCTCCTCTTTCCACGAGCCTCATAGTATGCTTCTATGGTATATACACCCAATAGCCTGGGCTCCTCCAATTGACTGAATAAGACATCTATTCTATACTTGCCCCCTCACCCCATTATCACATTCAGGATATTTTGTACCTTGGTATTTGCAGAGAAATCCTCTTTAATGCTCTGGAGGTCCTATTACTACAACTCCTTACTTCTATGCGATCAGTACATGTAACTCATTTGTGAAGGTTTGTTTCCTACATCTTTAGCATTTTCATTAGTAAAATGTAATTATTACTATCTTGTTATGTCAAGGACACCAATGTATGTCACTAAGAGACGGAACCAATTTCCAAGGACTCACCTAAGGCAGAGAGTTTTTGGACAGACTCATTGCAGGGCAGTTCGCATCCAGACAAGATCCCCAAGAGAAGCATCACCAGTGAATTGAGTCGATCTTCTATCTTGCTGAAATTCATCTTGCTGTCCTCCTGTAACTTGTGGAATAGAGATGTCATAGACTGCAGATTTGACTCCAAGAAAGTCACCCTCTCACCTATACTCTTGGGCTTTGGATTTTGAGGCTTGGTGTTCCCTTCAGTTGTAGACAGTTTGAGGGTTTGTTTGAACTCCTGGTTACCTTCCTGATGGATCTCTTTAAGTTCTTCAGGAGTAGGTTGCTCATCTGGAAAAAGGAAATGCAGCCTGCATCCGTGAGGTCCATCACAGTTGGCTTCAACAGGTGGCATGGCTACAAGATGCTCGAAGCAGGCTGGGTCATCTCTTCTGTCACTGCAGTCAGGATTGCCAGCTGCCTTGAAATCTGGCAGCAATAATAGGACTACAATCCAAAGCATCTTCTGGGATGGAACAATTCACTTTGCCAGTGCTTTAGGACTGTTTCCTGTATGCAAGGACTGGAAAAAATAACCTGTGCAAATTATTTTCAGATTTTTACAGGTTAGGCAATGTTCCTCTGTGTGCAACCCTTCACCGGCTGGGAAATCCTCTGAAAGTGCTTCAAAGCAAGTGAAGATAGTGTGTGCGAGGCATGTACCAGAGAGGAGGGGGCTGGGGGCTGGGGGGGCAGCTAGCATGAGGGGAGAGGAGGGACTGGAAAAGTCTCAAATAAAGAACACTTGAAACTAAGATTAGCATCTTGCAGCCCATTGAGGGGCCGTCTTAGTTATGTCTAGGTGACTGGCCTCTGTCTATTATATTGTGTGCTGTTTGCCTGTGAAGACTGGGAAGGTGGATTCCCAAGTTCAGGGAGTAATGCAGGTATCATCACTATCTCCTCGGAAAGCTGGTATAACAGCGCGCGCTGCGCTGGATAACGGGGGTGGGGTTATAATGCAATGCAAGCGGTTAGAGTAGCTTACTGTAAAATACATACTTAGGCTGCTTTCACATCTGCGGCATTGTCCTGTTTTCCTGCTCAATTCGGGGAGCAGGAGAGGGGAAAGCCCTGACCGAGGGGTCCAACTTATGACGGAACTAAACAACGCTGAACAGAGCACACTGACTATAACAAGGTCTGTTTGGTTTCCTTTCAGTTGCCCAGCATTTTACCAGAAGGAAAAGCATTTCCGGTATTTTGTGCCGGATCTGCGACAAAACCTCCGGAAGGAGATTCCGGTGCAGATATGAACCGGGCTCACAGTATTGGAATTGTGTATTACGCAGGCTCTGTACGCCCATGCGATACACGGAAGCTCTCAGGCAATCAATTACATTGGTTTACACAGTTCCACATACATTGGCGTGTCGGAATTGCGTAATCTGCAATTGCAAAATAGAATGCAGCATGTTCTATTTTGCTGCGTGTGTATGTGAGATAGAGCCCATTATTCTCTATTCTCGCATTTATACCAGTAGTCCGTATGCCATTATATTACGTATGGGCTGTGGTTATATGCATCATTGCTAAGCAACTGCAAAGGGAATATAAACAAAGGTTTACTGCGCAAGACCGCCTGAGTGAGTACACTGCCATATGCAGCAGAAGGCAGGGCCATGGCCGGGTTCACAGCTGTAAAACGGTGCAGGAGCCCCACAGAGTCTTACGCTTATGGCCGTATGAGCCCAGCATTAGAGCTATATTATTTATGGACACAGAAAAACACAGACTCATCATCTACAGTATGGAATGTAGAAGATATATCATATCCTCCATAATCCAAAAGGGTTTATCCAGTTCTTTAAAATTGATGGCCTCTCGTCAGGATAAGTCATCAATATAAGATTGTGGGGGTCAATTCACGTGAATGAAATGAAGCTGTAGTAAACTGCAATACAAGGCATAGCCACTACAAAAAGTACAGAGCTGTGCCTGGTAAACAGTGAAGGAGGTGTGTCTTTTCCATGATTTCATCTGCAGGGATGCAAAGAGTCAGACAATCAATAAACTGATATTGATAAATAGAGGCCACTCTTTTTTAAAAAAAGGTTAACCCCTTCAATTTTCAGATTGGAACTATAGTGGCAACCAGCTGTCCGTCATAGGGCCTGACTGTAATAGACAAGCCAGGGGCCTCTAATAAAGGAGCTGGAGGGCTCTAATAAAGGATTCAGAGGCCTCTAATAAAGGATCCGAAGGTCTCTAATAAAGGAGCCAGAGGCCTCTAATAAAGGATCCAGAGGCCACTAATAAAGGAGCCGGGGGGCACTAATAAAGAAACGGGGGCCTCT
The DNA here is from genome assembly GCF_035609145.1 of Eleutherodactylus coqui. NCBI lineage: Eukaryota > Metazoa > Chordata > Amphibia > Anura > Eleutherodactylidae > Eleutherodactylus > Eleutherodactylus coqui. The sequence continues at coordinate 139,863,722 of NC_089839.1, read as the reverse complement.
AATAAAGTAGCCATAGGGCTTTAATAAAGGAGCTAGGGGGCTCTAATAAAGGAGCCACAACCTCTAGTAAAGGAGTCAGAGGGCACTAATTAAGGAGCCGGGGGGGGGGGGGGGGGGACTCTAATAAAGGAGCGGGAGGGCTCTAATAAAGTGGATGGGGGTTCTAATACAGGAGCTGGAGGGCACTAATAAAGCAGCCGGGGGGGGGGGGAGGACTCTAATAAAGAAGCTGGAGGGCTCTAAAAAAGCCGATGGGGGCTCTAATACAGAAGCCGGAGGGCACTAATAAAGGAGCCGTGGGGGACTCTAATAAAGGAGCTGAAGGGCTCTAATAAAGCGGATGGGGGCTCTAATACAGGAGCCGGAGGGCACTAATAAAGTAGACGTAGGGCACTAATAAAGAAATCGGGGGCCTCTACTAAAGGAGCCAGGGGGCTCTAATATAGGAGCTAGTGAGTGTTTATACCCTGAAAACTGTCGGGTACATTAGATTTCAGCTATTACTCAGCCACACAGTCAAGTACCTAGCAGCATGTATGGTGCATCATATACCATGTGCGGCAGCCAGCATGTAGGAGGCATGGCACAGAAGGCAATCAGTTCCTGGCTTTCATTAGTTTACATTGGTAACCGTCCTTATCTTTTTAAGTGAAGTTTTGTATTCTGGACAAGATAATTATTTCATTCGGGGTATCCCAGGGTCTGTGTGGGGTCCAGGGGTTAGGTCCTCTCATTCATAAAGTGATGGTACATTCTAGCGGTGTGCGGTATAAGATGCAAGAACCTCTTTAATTATACAGATTTTAAATATTTCTGGTGTATTACACAGTCGACAATACCGATTTATCTATTACTACCCATGTGCTGCTTACATAAACTAGTAGTATACAGATGCACCTGAAATACTGTAATGCTTACAATTATGGATGACCTACCGTCAGCTCAGTTGGCCATGACAATCAACTTCACTGAGTCAGGAAAAACCTGGGATACATACAGGACACTTGAGCCTTCCCTAATTCCACAGGAACAGCACTCCTAATGAGACAGCTGTAGACGGCGCTGCAACCTCACATCACCACCATCAAAGTCTTGATTTTAAGAAACTAATTTCCTAGATCACCTTTTCCATATTCTGTAGCATTGGCATGCTGACATTCTGTCTACAATGATGGCGACTTTCTGCCACTGGTCCTTCATAGTAACATCACTGCCATCACAGTTACCTGACTTGCAGTTATGTTGGATACTGAGCTATATCACCAACAGAGATCATTTGATGTAAAGAAAATATACAATTTAAAGGGATCTTCTACTTTGGACAATCCCTACTTGTATAAAGGGTCCCTCTCTGCTAGAACCCTCAGTGATCAGCAGTGATCTCTGGGGAAACTTGGCAGTAGCTGTTCACTTTCCCTGTAGCGCCCCCACAGGGGATATTAAACATTGCACAATGTCCATTCATGATAAATGCGACTGTGTCGGGAATTTACAGGGCAATAATCTCTTCAGAAGAAACTGATGGAACTAGAAAGGGTGAGGGGTGTGTCTATATGTTAAATCGTACTTAATTCCGAGGCTAGGAGAGGATATTGATTTACTCTTTCTACATCAGATGGCCAATCTCTCAAAAAAGCATGACATAGTGATCATGGGAGATTTTAACTATCCATACATTTATTGGGAATCTCTCTCAGGTAAAAGTAATGGATCCAACAAATTCTTATCCTCTCTTGCTGACAACTTTATCTTCCAAAAGGTAGAAGAGAAAACAAGGGGATCTGCTATCTTGGATCTAATTCTTACCAACAGGTTGGGAATGGTTGAAGAAATATGGGTGGCTGTGTCTATGGGAGGCAATGATCATGCTATCCTTGAATTTTGGATAACAAGAAGAGGAAGACCTGAGAAGACTCAGACCTCAAGGTTAGATTTCAGAAAGGCAGATTTTATGTTTAATCTCTTTTTATTAAGTTTTCAGAATATTTTACAAACATTAGGAATTATCAGTAAGAAAAAGAAAAGAAAAACAATAAAAAGGAAAATGGAAATAGGCCTCGCAGGGCCTATGGTTCATATTGTACAACAATTGGGCACATCTTCTTGTAAACAACAAATAAAACAGTCAATTCGTCTAGCCCATAGATGATCCCCGGACCCCCTTGCCCCCAATCCACTGTTCTTTTACTATATCAACGCATATTTAACTGACGGTAAAGGTGGGGTCTATGTCGTGATGAATATTATGGTTTATGTGGTGGGAATCCTTTTCATTTGAGGAAAGAAGGAAGAGAAAAAGAGGGGGGGGGGGGAAGATATAGAAACGATCTGAGCAAGTTAATTAGATAGCGCAGGAAGACAAGGTACTTTGACTATAGCTCCCTGAACACCTCTACACAGACAGAACCACACATACACTCACACATAAAATAAAAGAACGAACAACAACAACAACAACAACACAAAAAAAAAAAAAAAAGGGGGGGGAGGGGGGGGGGGGGCGGGAGCACCCTGAGAGTCTTCCAGTCGGTCCCCAACTTCAAAGGCCCTACGGCCCCTACAGGGCTCGTGAGTACGTTTAGTAGAACAAGCTGGCAAACTCTGCTGAGGACTCGAACATAATCCAGGGCTGCCAGGTCTTTCTGTATTTCTCTGTCAGGACAGTGTCCGGGATATGGGGGTCCCTGATATATCCCGCAACCCCTGTCCCTGCCTACTTGCCCCCCTGGGCTAACCCCCAGGGCGACAACTGGGCGGCGGTCCCTACCCTCACTAGGGAAGCGGGACACGGGAAGACAAACAGACACTGAAGACAAACAACGGTAGAACGGTCAGACAATCCGGGTCGGCAACAGGAGGGTACGCAGTACAGGGGGGTCAGGCAAAACGTAGTCAAGGTCCAAAAGCAGAGGTCAAGAAAGCCGGGGTCACAAACAGGAGTCAAAAGAATACGCGGGTGCAGCTGGAAGACCAAACTAACACTGGCAAGGCCTGAGAGGAAAACACACCTATTTAAATGCTGTCAGCGCTCCCGCCCCAGAAGCTGATTGGGGCGGGGAGCCTGACAGCAGCAGGGCTAATCAGGGCGGTGCTGGGGGCACGCCCCCAGTCTCACTGCACAGACAGTTACCAGGGAAGCCAGCCTGGTAGTCAAGCGACTAGAAGCACCAGCTGCCTCCCTAGCAACCCGGCGGCGACCAGTCTTACAGCGGCCCGGGGAGATCACAAGAACCGGGGTACCTCTGCGCCGTGCTCCTGTACCCCGGGTGGCCGGACCGGTGGTGTGGGCACGGCGGCCCCGAGAGTTGCCGGTTCTGACAGTACCCCCCCTTCTACGGGGGGACACCGGACCCCCATGGCCAGGTGCGGGCTTAAGCGGGAAAGCCCTGTGGAATGCCTGGACTAGGCGTGGCGCATGAACGTCCCTGGCAGGGACCCACGTCCTATCCTCAGGGCCAAATCCTCTCCAGTGGACCAGGTACTGCAGCACACCTCTAACCCGTCGGGCATCCACCAGCCTTTCTACTTCATACTCCAGTTCCCCCTGTACCAGAGAAGGAGGAGGCGGGTTCTGGGTGGGTAGAACTGGAGTCACATACTTCTTAAGTAAGCTTTTGTGAAACACCTTGTGGACCTTCCAGGGGTCAGGAAGTGCCAACTTATATGACACCGGGTTGATGACCTGAGAAACAGTAAATGGGCCAATGAACCGAGGAGCAAGTTTCAGGGAGGGAACCTTGAGTCTCAGATTCTTGGAGGACAACAAAACTTGCTCCCCGACTACAAAAGGTGCAGAGATGGTACATCTTTTATTTGCGTATTTACGCAGTTTCTCTTGGGAACCCTGAAGGTTCTTACGAACCTGGGCCCAAACTGTGCACAGTTCCTCAGAGGATATGTCGGCGGCCGGATTGTTCGAGACCACAGGAGTGGAAAGCGAGAACCGGGGATGAAACCCATAGTTACAAAAAAAAGGTGACAATTGGGTCGACGAGTTAACATGGTTGTTGATAGCAAATTCGGCGAGAGGTAAGTAGTTGGCCCACTGATACTGGTTATCAGAGACAAACAGTCGCAGATACTGGATAAGTTCTTGGTTCATTCGTTCCGTTTGTCCGTTACTCTCGGGATGGAAAGCGGAGGAGAAGGACAAATTTACGTTTAGATTTTTACAGAAGGCTCGCCAGAAGCGAGCGACGAACTGAACCCCTCTATCTGACACAATGTCCTCGGGGATCCCATGTAACCGAACAATCTCCTTGATGAACATTTCAGACAGAAGTTTGGCGTTAGGCAACTTGCAAAGCGGAACAAAATGTGACATTTTAGAGAAACGGTCTACTATTACCCAGATGACCGTATTCCCCAGCGAGGATGGCAGATCAGTAATAAAATCCATGGACAAATGGGACCATGGCCTGGACGGAATGGGCAAGGGAAGAAGAGGACCCTCAGGACGTCTCCTGAGATTCTTCCCCCTTGCGCAAACCGGGCACGCGGACACAAATACCCGTACCTCCTTGGCCATGTGCGGCCACCAATAGAGTCTGGATACTAACTCCAGCGTACCCCTGATGCCGGGGTGTCCAGCTAGGACAGAAGCGTGTGTCTCCTCTAACACTTTCAATCTCAGTGACGATGGGACAAATAATTTGCCTTCCGGAAGGGCTTCAGGAGCAGATTGTTGAGCGGCGTGAATGAGAGGTGAAAGGTCGGAGGAGACAGCAGCGAGGACCACCCCAGGGGAGAGAATGCTCTCAGGCTCCGGCTCGGCAGGTTCCGGAGAACCAAAGCTCCTAGACAGGGCATCAGCCTTGACATTCTTAGAACCGGGTCTATAGGTAACCACAAAATTGAACCGAGAGAAGAACAAGGCCCAGCGGGCTTGCCGAGCATTTAACCTCTTAGCGGAATCTAGATAGGTGAGGTTTTTATGGTCTGTGAGTACCGTGATCTGGTGATGGGCTCCTTCCAAAAAATGCCTCCACTCTTCGAAAGCCCACTTAATCGCCAGCAATTCCCGGTTGCCTATATCATAGTTCCGTTCGGTGGGAGAAAACTTCCTAGAAAAATAGGCACACGGTCTAAGGTTGGTGAGAGTGGAGGGACCTTGGGACAGTACCGCTCCCACACCAAACTCAGAGGCATCTACTTCCACCAAAAAAGGGCTGGACAGATCTGGTTGTACTAGGACAGGTGCAGAAGAGAACGCCGCCTTTAGGGTATCGAAGGCCCTCAGAGCCTCAGAAGACCAGGTCCTCACATCTGCCCCCTTTCTGGTGAGGTCCGTTAGAGGTTTAGCCACCACGGAGAAGTCTTTGATGAATTTGCGATAGTAGTTGGCGAAGCCGAGGAAGCGTTGAAGGGCTTTCAACGACCCTGGCTGGGCCCACTCCGTGATGGCTTTCACCTTTTCAGGATCCATCTGGAAGTCGCATGGCGTGATGATATACCCCAAAAATGATATCTTTTGTACCCCGAACACACATTTCTCGAGTTTAGCAAACAGCTTGTTATGTCTGAGTCGAGCTAGTACAGTCTGAACGTGAGTATGGTGACTTGGCAAGTCGGAGGAAAAAATCAAAATGTCGTCTAGATATACAACCACGAACACCCCCATGATATCCTGAAACACTGAGTTCATGTACCCCTGAAAAATGGCGGGGGCGTTACACAATCCAAAAGGCATAACTAGGTATTCAAAATGCCCGAGGGGCGTATTGAAGGCGGTTTTCCACTCATCCCCCTCCCGAATGCGGATGAGGTTGTATGCTCCCCTGAGATCAAGTTTAGAAAACCATCGGGCACCAGCGACCTGGTTGAGGAGGTCAGGAATGAGTGGAAGGGCATACTGGTTTCGTACTGTGATTTTGTTTAGCTCTCTATAGTCAATACAGGGCCGGAGGCCCCCATCCTTCTTCTCAACGAAGAAAAACCCGGCACCCACCGGGGATTCTGAGGGCCGGATGTGCCCCTTGGCCAGGCTGTCCTGGATATAGTCCCTCATGGATTCTCTCTCAGGAACCGTAACGTTATAAATGCGGCCCTTAGGAAGTTTGGCCCCAGGAATCAAGTCTATTTTACAGTCCCATTCCCTATGAGGGGGCAGAGCTTCAGATAATTGTTTGGAGAACACGTCAGAAAACTCGGAGAGGTAATCTGGTAGGGGGGTCCCCTCGCAGGTGGAGATTCCCACCTTCACCGCACAAAGGTGGTTGGCACAGCGGGGACCCCACTTTACCAGTTCCAACGTGTCCCAATTTACTACCGGGTTGTGCTCCCGGAGCCAGGGGAGGCCTAGGACGACGTCCACAGACAAATCTCTCATCACTAGAAAGGTGCAGGTTTCCACGTGTAAGGCTCCTATCGTAAACCTTACTTCAGGGGTAACCAGATGAACCACCCCTGCTTGCAATGGGGTGGAGTCCACTCCTGAAACCAGAATCGGGGTCTCTAAACGTAAAAAAACCCCGGACAGTTGAGCAACGAAATTAAAGTTAACGAAATTCGCCGCAGCCCCAGAATCAACAAAGGCTTGCCCAGTACGGTGGAAAGCATGAAATTCTAGGGTGCAAGGCAATAACATTTTGGATAACACAGGGAGTACCTTAGCTCCTAGACAGTCCTCCCGACAACTGCCTAGGAGCGGGAGTTTTCCTGCCGTGGCTTCTTAGTGCAGGTGGCAATGCGGTGACCCGGCTCCCCACAGTAGAAGCAAAGATTCTTCTTCAGGCGATATTCCCGTCGCTGCTTGGGGTTCATGGCTCCCAGTTCCATGGGCTCGGTGGTGGGAAGTGAGAGAGTCAGGTCAGTAGAAGAAGTGGGCGTGGGGAGTGGAGTGGCCCGAGCGGCGTGTCGGCCCCTCAAACGTCGGTCGGCCCGAATAGCAAGCGTCATGGCTTGCTCCAGGGTTCTAGGCTCTGGGTGGGCCACAAGTAGGTCCTTGAGACCCTCAGACAGACCGGTCAAAAATAAGTCTTTTAGGGCGGCATCGTTCCACCCGGATTCCGTACAATGTTGACGGAATTGGGAACAGTAGTCCTCCGCCATTTTACAACCCTGGCGCAGGGCCAGAAGTTTGGAGACTGCGTAGCCCGCCCGGTCGGGTTCGTCATAAATTTGACCCAGGGCGGAAAAAAAAGCGTCAAGGGATAGTCGGGCTGGAGAGCCTGCTGGTAGCGAGAAAGCCCAATTTTGGGGGTCCCCCCTCAGGCGGGTAATTACAATTCCCACTTTCTGATATTCAGTACCAGAGGAGTGGGGTCGGAGATCAAAGTAGAGCTTGCAGCTCTCTCTAAATGCAAAGAACTGACCTCTCTCTCCAGAGAAGCAGTCCGGCAGCGTGGCTCGGGGTTCTGACATAGTCCCGGGAGCGGAAGGGGGCTGCATGGGACCCGCAGCCGCCACTTGTTCCTGTAGCTGCATGCGGGCGGTTAGGTCCTGGACCAGGTTAGTAAGGACCTGGACCTGGTTCGCTAACGCAGCCACGGCCTCCATCGAGGGATTCAAAGTAGCCGGGCGGATGCACGAGTCTGACCTACCTTCGGCCAGTGTTACTGTCAGGACAGTGTCCGGGATATGGGGGTCCCTGATATATCCCGCAACCCCTGTCCCTGCCTACTTGCCCCCCTGGGCTAACCCCCAGGGCGACAACTGGGCGGCGGTCCCTACCCTCACTAGGGAAGCGGGACACGGGAAGACAAACAGACACTGAAGACAAACAACGGTAGAACGGTCAGACAATCCGGGTCGGCAACAGGAGGGTACGCAGTACAGGGGGGTCAGGCAAAACGTAGTCAAGGTCCAAAAGCAGAGGTCAAGAAAGCCGGGGTCACAAACAGGAGTCAAAAGAATACGCGGGTGCAGCTGGAAGACCAAACTAACACTGGCAAGGCCTGAGAGGAAAACACACCTATTTAAATGCTGTCAGCGCTCCCGCCCCAGAAGCTGATTGGGGCGGGGAGCCTGACAGCAGCAGGGCTAATCAGGGCGGTGCTGGGGGCACGCCCCCAGTCTCACTGCACAGACAGTTACCAGGGAAGCCAGCCTGGTAGTCAAGCGACTAGAAGCACCAGCTGCCTCCCTAGCAACCCGGCGGCGACCAGTCTTACAGCGGCCCGGGGAGATCACAAGAACCGGGGTACCTCTGCGCCGTGCTCCTGTACCCCGGGTGGCCGGACCGGTGGTGTGGGCACGGCGGCCCCGAGAGTTGCCGGTTCTGACATTCTCCTTTTGTTTTTCGGGCTCTCGAGAGTGCTCCGCACATAGCTCCTCCATCTGGCTAAGGTATGCCATCTCCTGCTGCCACTCCCTCATTGAGGGAACTTGTGTGGATCGCCAGTGACGAGGGATGACTGCTCTGGCTGCTGCAATACAAAACCGGAGCAAGTCTCCCTTTTGTGCACTAATGGGGCCCGGCAGGATGGAGAGGAGAGCTATCTGCGGCGTATTGCTAATCGATTTTCTGCACATTGAGTTATATGTGGCAAACACCCTGTTCCAGAAGGGCCGCAGTTTATCACAACCCCACCAGACATGTAACAGAGTGCCTCTATCAGTCCCACAGCGCCAACACATGTCCGACACCGAGGGGAATATCGCATGTAGTCGCGTCGGGTATCTGTACCATCTAGCCAACACCTTGTACCCTTTCTCTTGAGCAGCGCATGCCATGGTTAGTTTGTGTGTGAAAATAAATGATTTTTCCCAGTCGCTCTGTGTGATTTCCTCTCCTAATTCCTGCTCCCAAGCCCACTTGAAACCCGGGCTTGTGCAACTAAGTTCATGCATCAGAAGGCCGTATATTTGTGATAGCACGTGCTCCGGAGGCGACCGCAACTCGAACAACCTCTCGAAGGGGGTCAATTCCAGGCCCGGGGTGTCGCTTCCCTCCCAAGGTGTAAGGAAGGAGCGCAACTGAAAATACTCGAGCCAGGAGACACGAATGTCTCCGAATCGGTGTTTGAGTTCCTGCAGAGTGGGAATTGATTGCCCACCCAGAACCTGCTGGACCCTGGTATCCTCCCGATTCTCCCAACCCAAATAGCGTTCTCGCTCCCTCCCCGGTGGGAAAGCTGGGTTATTAAACAATGGCGTCAAAGGGCTATGTTCCCTGGACAGTATCTGTTGACGTGTTTGTATATCCCATAGTCTAAGTGTACCCCTTAGGAAGTAGTTGGGACCTATCGCTTGGGCCCTATCCTCTTTTTTTACCCATGGGAGTAGCCTCAGAGGGATTGTACTGTCTGTTTGTTCCAGTGCTATCCATTGTTTGTTGTTGGTGTGATAGTGCCAGTCTAGCAGGTGTGTAAGAATCGCCGCCGTATGATAGTTCTTGAAGTCAGGTAAACCAGTTCCTCCTTTTGATTTGGGGTACGATAACGTGCGCGTGCTTACTCGTGGTCTTTGCCCCCCCACACGAATCTGATAAGTGCGGACTTCAGTTTGTTAAAAAATATTTGGGGTACCGTTATAGGGATAGCTTGGAAGATATATAAGAATCGGGGTAGGACATCCATTTTAATGGTTTGTATCCTCCCGAACCATGACAAAACTCTGGTGGAATAGGCGGTCAGGTCTTTAAGAGTGCGATCCAGTAGGGTAGAGTAGTTCATGGAGAACAGTTTGGAGTAATCCGATGGAATATGTATTCCTAAATACTTTATAGCCTCTTGTTGCCACTTAAAGGGAAAGTGTTCTATTATATGTTTTTTTGTTTCTGGGCCTAAGGATATATTTAGTGCTTCAGTTTTGCTATAGTTTATTTTAAAATTAGATAGGTGGCCAAATTTTTCGAATTCATCGATCAAGGAGGGCAGAGTGATGCGGGGTTGTGTGATATATAGCAGTATGTCGTCGGCGTATAAGGCCGCTTTATACTGGGTCCCTCCCACTGTCAGTCCATTGATGTTCGGATTATTTCTAATTGCTGTTGCTAGATGCTCCATCACTAAGACGTACAGCAGAGGAGACAGGGGGCAGCCCTGCCTGGTCCCGTTCCTGATGTTGATGGGGGAGGATAGTGTGCCATTTATCCTAACCCTGGCCGTGGGGCAAGTGTAAAGAGCTAGTGTTCTGGACAAAAATTTAGGACCCAGCCCTATCTGCCTGAGGGCTGCCTCAAGAAACCCCCAATGAACTCTGTCAAAGGCTTTCTCCGCATCTACCGACAACAAACACATTGGGGCATCACCGTCTCGAGCCCTAGCCACAAGGAGCAGGGTTTTTATTACATTATCTCTGGCTTCTCTCCCCCTGACGAAGCCCACCTGGTCCGTGTGTACAATGCTCGGGAGATGCGGAGAAAGCCTGTTGGCCAGGACCTTGGCATAAATCTTTATGTCCACGTTGATCAGTGAGATCGGCCTATAGTTAGTGGAAACTGTGGGGTCTGTTCCTGGTTTCGGAATTACACTTATATGTGCCTCAAGGGCCTGTTGCGGGAAAGGGGACTCCTGGGAGACCGTAGAGAATGCCCTGGCTAGAAAAGGGGCGAGCTGCTGTCTAAGAAATTTGTAAAAGGCGGGGGTAAAACCGTCGGGCCCTGGGCTCTTCCCCGCAGGGGTGCTTTTGATAACCTCCTCTATCTCCTCCGCTGTGATATCCCTTTCCAATGCGTCACTGTGGTCGGGGTCCAGTAGCGGCAGGGCTGTTTCTGCTACATATTTGGAAATTCGGTCTTTTAGTAAATTTTCGTTCATATCCGCGAATTGTCCTTTAAGATTATAGAGCTGGGAATAGTATTTCTGAAATATATCCAGGATTTCCGTAGGATTATATGTATCAGTGCCCGTCGCGTTTTTGATTCGTGGAATAAATGTCTGTGTGGCCCTCGGGTGGATCAGACGGGACAGGGGTTTGCCCGCTTTATTAGAATACTCATAGTGAAAGCGCTTGTGTTGGTTTCTTAGATGGGTATAGGCCTGGTCTAATTTTGATTTTAGCTCCTTCCTGACCCGAACCAGATCTGCCAGGGTATCTGGCGAGAGGGTTTTTTTATGCGCAGACTCTAAGGTGTGGATCTGTTTAAGGAGTTTAGTAATAGTAGTGGTTCTTTCTTTTTTGAGCCGAGAGCCATGTTTTATTAGAGTACCCCTCAGGACGCACTTCAGTGCCTCCCATTGTATAGGAGCTGAAGTGGTGTCTGTGGCATGTGTCGCAAGAAATGTTTCAATCTGTTCTTTAACTTCTGCTTCACATACGCTATCTTTCAGGAGGTTGTCATTCAACCTCCACGTCCACTGGCGGTCTGTTTGATCTGGTAAGGTTAGGGTCAGGAATACAGGAGCGTGGTCCGACCACACCATATCCCCTATTGTGGCCGTAGGTTGCCATGACAGGGCATGGTGTCCCATAAGAAAGTAGTCTATGCGACTGTAGGAATTATGTGGATGTGAGAAGAAGGTGTAGTCCCTATCCTGTGGATGCAGGATACGCCACACATCCACCAGCTGGAGTGCATGCGCTGCGTTCTTAAAGGTCCGTAGTTGCCCAGGGGGAACATTGCCTCTGTTCGCCGAGGAGTCTATTTCTGGGTTTAAAGTCATATTGTAGTCCCCTCCAGCCACGACAACCCCCTCTGCGAACTCTGCCACTACCTTCAAGAAGGCCTGGTTAGCTACTGCCTGCTGTTGGTTTGGTGCATACCAGTTTGCGATTGTGATTTTAGTGGTTCCTATTTTCACTTTAATGAGGACATATCGTCCCTGAGGGTCTGTTTTGGTTTCTATGAGGTGGTGAGCTAGGGACCTATGTATCGCGATGGAAACCCCACCCGCCCGGCTGTCGGGGTTGGCGCTGTGGAACCAATGCGAGTAATACCTATCCCGTATGGCAGGGACGTGTCCCACTTTAAAATGTGTCTCTTGAAATAGTGCCACTTGGACCCTCTGCTTGTGTAGCTGGTATAAGACCTGTGATCTTTTCTGGGGAACATTAAATCCCCGAATATTTAGTGAACTAAGTTTGAGTGGTCCCATGTTGTTAAAGAAAGGAGGGGGAAGGGTCGTACAAAACAAAACCGAAAAACAAACAAAAAGACGAGACAAACACTTAACAACGATTTGCTCCTAAATAAGGAGGTCAACTAGTACCTACGAAGTAGAGGAAGAATTAGTAAGAGGAGAGGGTGAAAGAAAGATTAGTAGAGGTAGTATGTCAGATGAGAACAACTACCTTAAAGAGAGGGTATAGGGCAGCTCTGTATTTAGCTAGCGTCCGGTTTTTAATGGACGCTGGGGTCTAGTGGGTAGCGGGCTTTCTAGTGGGCGGAGCTCTCCCTCACCCCAGAGAAATGTTATGTTATGGGAAGTTATCTGTATATGGCACTATATTTTCTAGCTAAATGGCTTTAATGGGCAGAGGACATAACCATGAACATTTAACTATTATAACAGGTTGAGAAATCTAGCCTACCGACCCCCATGTCCACCTATCATTTCTGTTGTGCCTACGTGTTCCCACCGCTAGTAAGCCTAACGCTATCTGTGTATGTGCATTGTGTAGGTTGTCCATCCGGACGTTACCCTCGCCGGTTTCTGGTGTGGTGATGCCAAGTCTCTCTCCTCCTCCCGTTGCTGGGTGTCGAGGCTTGGAAACTCTTGTGTGCTGGGTTCCTCCCTTCTCCATTCTCCATCCCCTCCACGATGTGAGGAACATTGCAGGCCGCTGCTCCTTGCTATTGGAAAGTCTATATGGATGGGAGAAAAAGGAGCAGGAGAGAGAGGGGAAGGAGGGGAGGAGGGAGAAAGAAGACTGGCAAGGTGAGGGTCGATCTGGAACTCTTCTCTCGTTGTGGATGCTGCTTGCTTGGCGGTGGGAGATGCGCCATTTCAGGTGGAGTCACGGGTTTCTTCAATTCTCCTGTCTCTTTGAGGTCTAGGGTTTATAGGTTTAGGAGTGTCCTTTATCTGGCTAGGGGACTACGGGATCTGCGACGTCGGCCTGTTCCGTCCCCTCTTCTTCTTCCCCAATTCTCTCTTTGTGGTCGTGGGGCCCCTCCCCCAGGAGGCAAGGGCAGACAGGGCCAGTCTTGAATAATCGGCATAGGAATGTCCAAAGCCACGCTGAAGTTGGCAAGATCTTCTGGGTTTCGCAGTACTATTAGGCGGCCCGCATGTCGGACTTGCAGACGGAAGGGGAATCCCCAGGTGTAGGCCATATTGTGCTGGCGCATGATATCCAATAGGGGGCGCAGGGATTTTCTCTTCATCAAAGTGAGTCGTGATAGGTCTGGGAGCAGCTGTACGGGCCTGCCTTGGAATTGTATGGGGCCGGTCTCCCATGCCCTCTTCATTATGGCTTCCTTCACTCTATATTTATGGACCCGGCAGATAATGTCCCGTGGCCGATCTGGGTCTGTTGCTCTAGGGCCTAGCGATCTGTGAGCGCGATCCAGCTCCAGCGGGGTGTCCGGCGGGACCTCTAGGATGAAGTTAAAGAGGTGGCGAAGAGTGTCTTCCAGGTGTTGTGGTTCTATTGTTTCCGGTATGCCCCGGACTCTGATGTTGTTCCTTCTCCCTCTATTCTCCACATCGTCCAGCGAGTCCGTCAGGTATTGTAATTGGAGGGCTTGGGTCTGTAATAAGGCTTCTTGAGCGTTCACTTTGGTCGCCAGTTCTGTCAGGGATGTCTCCACTGTGGCGACTCTCGTATCTACCTGTTGCACTTCTTCTCGCACCGCTGCCACTTCTGTTTTGTAAGTATTTTCAAGCCTTGCAATATACGCTTCCATGTCTGCTTTTGTTGGGATCGCCAGTATATGTGCGCTGAGGGCTCCAATGTCTGTGAGCGCCGAGGTGCCTGCAGACTCTCTAGATGGTGGGTAGGCAGCTGTGTTTGTACAGTCTATGTTGGCAGACTGTGGAGGAGCGCTCTTGTTACTGCCGGGGGGAGTGCTCTTGTTACTGCCGGGGGGGGCGCTCTTGTTACTGCCGGGGGGAGCGCTCTTGTTACTGCCGGGGGGAGCGCTCTTGTTACTGCCGGGAGGAGCGCTGTTGTTACTGCCGGGAGGAGCGCTGTTGTTACTGCCGGGAGGAGCGCTGTTGTTACTGCCTGGAGGGCCGCTCGTCTTGCTGCCGGGGAGGACGCTCGTCTTGCTGCCTGGAGGAGCGCTCCTCCTCCTGTCGGGAGTGGCGTTCGTGTTACTGCAGGAAGGAATGCTCATGATATTGCCGGCAGGAGCGCTCATAATGTTGCCGGGAGGAGCAAACCAGTTGCCACCATGTGGGGCAGTTACAATCATGCTGGGTGGGGTGGTTGTGTTGCTGCCAGGAGAAGCCTTTTCATTACTGCCAGGAGGCGCAATCAAGTCACTGCCAGGAGGCACAATCAAGTCACTGCCAGGAGGCGCAATCAAGTCACTGCCAGGAGGCGCAATCAAGTCACTGCCAGGAGGCGCAATCAAGTCACTGCCAGGAGGCGCAATCAAGTCACTGCCAGGAGGCGCAATCAAGTCACTGCCAGGAGGCGCAATCAAGTCACTGCCAGGAGGCGCAATCAAGTCACTGCCAGGAAGAGCGATCATGTTACTGCCAGGAGGAGCGATCATGTTACTGCCAAGAGGAGCAATTATGTTACTGCCAGGAGGAGCAATCATGTTACTGCCAGGAAGAGCAACCTCAGCACCTCCAAGAGGGATGTTTATGTTACTGCCAGGAGGAGCGATCATGTTACTGCCAGGAGGAGCGATCTTGTTACTGCCAGGAGGAGCAATTATGTTACTGCCAAGAGGAGCAATTATGTTACTGCCAAGAGGAGCAATTATGTTACTGCCAGGAGGAGCAATCATGTTACTGCCAGGAGGAGCAATCATGTTACTGCCAGGAGGAGCAATCATGTTACTGCCAGGAGGAGCGATCATGTTACTGCCGGGAGGAGCAATCTTGTTACTGCCAGGAGGAGCAATCTTGTTACTGCCAGGAGGAGCAATCTTGTTACTGCCAGGAGGAGCAATCTTGTTACTGCCAGGAGGAGCAATCTTGTTACTGCCAGGAGGAGCAATCTTGTTACTGCCAGGAGGAGCAATCTTGTTACTGCCAGGAGGAGCAATCTTGTTACTGCCAGGAGGAGCAATCTTGTTACTGCCATGAGGAGCAATCTTGTTACTGCCAAGAGGAGCAATCTTGTTACTGCCAGGAGGAGCAATCTTGTTACTGCCAGTAAGAGCAACCTCAGTACCTCCAAGAGGGATGTTTATGTTACTGCCAGGAGGAGCTTTCTGAGTATGACTGGGGGAGTCTGGATTAGCTCTTACTACTGGGGTTTGTGGATCTCTGTTGGGGGTGTCCGTGAATGCCTCAGCGCTCCCTCTGCTCTGGCTCCCGCTCTCCTCTGGAGCCTCTGCCCACGTGTGCCCCGCTGCGGCCGCCATCTTGGACGGCGTGGGGCCATGAGACCGCCGCTCCCCGCTCACCTCCGCTGGGCCCCCGCTCACCTCCGCTGGGCGCTCCGGCGGCGCCGAGGGGCGCATCCGCCTCCTCCCTGCACCGTCCCACGTCATCGGGAGCTCCTCCGCTGTCACGGAGCCGTGTCACGGAGGGATCTCCGCCGGCGTCCCCGCTGCTAAGTCTTGCCCTGCCGGCAGCGCTGGCGTAGGGGACCCGCTCTGCGCAGGGGGGGGATCCCGGCTCTCTGCTTCTCCTGCCGCCCCGTTTCCCGCCGCTGCCATGCTCCGTGCAGGTGGTGGGGGGTCCTCCCGCTGCGCCGTCTGCGGTGAGCCTTGGTGTGCCGCGGCCGCCATGCCAGGCTGGGATTCCTCTTCCTCGGGACGCCTCTGGCCGGGGAAGAACCGCTGGATGCCCGCTGGAGTCGGGCCGTCTGGTAGGTGGGTGTTGCTCCTCAGCGATTTCTTCCTCCTATTGCCCGTTTTATTGTTTTTGTGTGCCATTTTTGTTGGTTTTCTCTGGGTATGAAGACGGAGCCGAGGAGAAACGTGTCCTCACTCCTCCATAGCCAGGCCACGCCCCTCAGAAAGGCAGATTTTAATGTACTCATAAAGAGGGTAGGAAGAATCCAATGGCTTGATGTTCTTAAGGATAGAAATGTCCAGGAAAGTTGGGAAATATTGCGAAATGAGATTCTCAAAGCACAATCGTTAACCATCCCTAAAAGAATGAAGAATGGGAAGCATTTAAAGAGACCAGGATGGATGAACACAGAACTTGCACACATGTTAAAAAAGAAGAAAAATATGTTTATCAAAGGGGAAGAGGGGGAATATATAAAGAAGAATATAATGTGGTCTGCAGAAACTGTAGGGCAAGTGTCAGAAAAGCTAAAGCTAATAATGAATTGAGGCTTGCAACAGAGGCCAAAAGCAGTAAAAGAGGATTTGGGGAGTATGTTAAAATCAAAATAAAAGGCAAAGATGCTATTGGATGCTTACAGGATAAAAATGGTGAATTGGTTAAGAAAGATGTTGAGAAGGCCGAACTTTTAAATTCCTATTTTGTATCTGTTTTCTCTCAGAAAGTAGAGGGAACATCAACTGATCTTCCCTGTGCTATTGGGGGAACAAAAGAATGCATTCTATCTATAAGCAGAAAGGTGGTGAGGGAATACAAAGCTAACCTAAATGAATTCAAGTCTCAAGGTCCAGATGAATACTAAAGTAAGGTCCAGGATACTAAAGGAAGCAGCAGATGTAATTGTTGAACCACTCGCCATAATCTTTGAAAATTCCTGGAGAACAGGAGAAGTGTAGGAGATTGGAAAAGGGCAAATGTCCCTATCTTCAAAAAAGGGAAGAAGGTGGATCCAGGAACCTGCAGGCCTGTGAGCCTGACTTCTATACTGGGAAATATCTTTGAACAAATTATTAAACAGCATGTATCCAAGTACTTCGATAAAAATGAAGTAATTAACCAGAGCCAGCATGGGTTTGTAACAAACAAGTCATGCCAGACAAATCTAATTTCCTTCTATGACAGAATCACTCACTGGGTTGATCAAGAAAATGCGGTAGATATAGTACATCTTGATTTTAGTAAAGCATTTGACAAAGTATCTCATACCAAACCTATTGAAAAAACGACCAAATATGGGATTGACAAGGCAACTGTTAGGTGGATTTACAACTGGCTGCGTGATCGTACTCAAAGAGTGGTCATAAATGGCTGCACATCCAAGTGGAAGAATGTATCAAGTGGAGTACCCCAAGGCTCTGTCCTAGGCCCAGTGTTGTTCAACATTTTTATAAATGATCTGGAGGAGGCTAGTGATGGGAAACTTATCAAATTTGCCCACGACACAAAGCTAGGAGGAATAACTAACACTAAGGAAGAGAGGGACAGAATTCAAAAAGATCTAGAAAAGCTTGAACAGTGGGCAGCAACTAACAGAATGGTATTTAACAAGGAGAAATGTAAAGTCCTACATCTGGGCAAGAAAAATGAAAACAGCACATGCAGAATAGGATGAATTGGGCTAAGCAGCAGCTCATGTGAAAAAGACTTGGGTATACTAATAGATCATAGACCGAACATGAGTCAACAATGTGATGCAGCAGCCAAAAAGGCAAACACAATTCTGGGATGTATTAAGAGAAGTATAAAGTCTAGATCATGTGAGGTCAATATCCCCCTCTACTCTTCCTTAGTCAGACCTCATCTGGAATACTGTGTCCAGTTCTGGGCACCCCACTTTAAAAAAGACATAGACAAACTGGAGCAAGTTCAGAAAGTAGTTACCAAGATGATGAGTGGTCTGCAAATCATGTCCTATGAGGAACGGTTAAAGGATCTGGGAATGTTTAACTTGCAAAAAATAAGGCTGAGAGGAGACTTAATAGCGGTCTACAAATATCTGAAGGGCTGTCACAGGGCAGAGGGATCAGCCCTATTCTCATTTGCACAAGAAAGACTAGAAGCAATGGGATGACACTAAAAGGGAGGAGACACAAATTAGATATTAAAAAAAACTTTCTGTCAGTGAGGGTGATGAATGAGTGGAACAGGCTACCACGGTAGGTGGTGAGTTCTCCTTCAATGGAAGTGTTCAAACAAAGGCTAGACAAATATCTGTCTGGGATGATTTAGTGAATCCTGCACTGAGCAGGGGGTTGGACCAGATGACCCTGGAGGTCCCTTCCAACTCTACCATTCTATGAGCTCCTTCAGCAAAAAGGAAAGTTCCTGGTCCGCAATCCCATGACTTGGTGCCAGCGAGAGATAGGTGTAGGAGATGAACATGTGGAATCTCTGTGGGTAGAAATACAGAGAGAAAAAAAATAACAAAATCCTGATATGGGTTTTCTATAGGCCACCAAAAATAACATACACTACCGTTCAAAAGTTTGGGGTCACCCAAACAATTTTGTGTTTTCCATGAAAAGTCACACTTATTCACCACCATGCGTTGTGAAATGAATAGAAAATAGAGTCAAGACATTGACAAGGTTAGAAATAATGATTTGTATTTGAAATAACATTGTTTTTACATCAAACTTTTCTTTCGTCAAAGAATCCTCCTTTTGCAGCAATTACAGCATTGCACACCTTTGACATTCTAGCTGTTAATTTGTTGAGGTAAGCTTGTGAAATTGCACCCCACGCTTCTAGAAGCATCTCCCACAAGTTGGATTGGTTGGATGGGCACTTCTGGCGTACCATACGGTCAAGCTGCTCCCACAACAGCTCAATGGGGTTCAGATCTGGTGACTGCGCTGGCCACTCCATTACCGATAGAATACCAGCTGCCTGCTTCTGCTGTAAATAGTTCTTGCACAATTTGGAGGTGTGTTTAGGGTCATTGTCCTGTTGTAGGATGAAATTGGTTCC
Source organism: Eleutherodactylus coqui (assembly GCF_035609145.1). Classification (NCBI taxonomy): domain Eukaryota; kingdom Metazoa; phylum Chordata; class Amphibia; order Anura; family Eleutherodactylidae; genus Eleutherodactylus; species Eleutherodactylus coqui. Next base: position 139,844,946 of record NC_089839.1, on the reverse strand, counting down.
AATCAAGCGCTGTCCACTGGGTATGGCATGGCGTTGCAAAATGGAGTGATAGCCTTCCTTATTCAGAATCCCTTTTACCCTGTACAAATCTCCCACCTTACCAGCACCAAAGCAACCCCAGACCATCACATTACCTCCACCATGCTTAACAGATGGCGTCAGGCATTCTTCCAGCATCTTTTCATTTGTTCTGCGTCTCACAAACGTTCTTCTTTGTGATCCAAACACCTCAAACTTGGATTCATCCGTCCACAACACTTTTTTCCAGTCTTCCTCTGTCCAATGTCTGTGTTCTTTTGCCCATCTTAATCTTTTTCTTTTATTGGCCAGTCTCAGATATGGCTTTTTCTTTGCCACTCTGCCCTGAAGCCCAAAATCCCGCAGCCGCCTCTTCACTGTAGATGTTGACACTGGTGTTTTGCGGGTACTATTTAATGAAGATGCCAGTTGGGTACCTGTGAGGCGTCTGTTTCTCAAACTAGAGACTCTAATGTGCTTATCTTCTTGCTTAGTTGTGCAACGCGGCCTCCCACTTCTTTTTCTACTCTGGTTAGAGCCTGTTTGTGCTGTCCTCTGAAGGGAGTAGTACACACCGTTGTAGGAAATCTTCAATTTCTTAGCAATTTCTCGCATGGAATAGCCTTCATTTCTAAGAACAAGAATAGACTGTCGAGTTTCAGATGACAGTTCTCTTTTTCTGGCCATTTTGAGCGTTCAATTGACCCCACAAATGTGATGCTCCAGAAACTCAATCTGCTCACAGGAAGGTCAGTTTTGTAGCTTCTGTAACGAGCTAGACTGTTTTCAGATGTGTGAACATGATTGCACAAGGGTTTTCTAATCATCAATTAGCCTTCTGAGCCAATGAGCAAACACATTGTACCATTAGAACACTGGAGTGATAGTTGCTGGAAATGGGCCTCTATACACCTTTGTAGATATTGCACAAATAACCAGGCATTTGCAGCTAGAATAGTCATTTACCACATTAGCAATGTATAGAGTGCATTTGTTTAAAGTTAGGACTAGTTTAAAGTTATCTTCATTGAAAAGTACAGTGCTTTTTCTTCAAAAATAAGGACATTTCAATGTGACCCCAAACTTTTGAACGGTAGTGTATGTAACTGAAAACTTATCATTAAGACAAATAGAAGAGGCGTCAAACCGCAACAAAGTAATTATTATGGGAGACATATCCATATATAATATGGGAATATGAAACCTGCAAATCTCACAGGGGTGATAAGTTCTTGAGAACGACTAAAGATAACCATCTTACCCAACTTGTGTGGGAGCCAACTAGAGGGAGGGCCACTTTGGACTTAGTATTCACTAACAAACCAGAGAGAATCACAGAGGTGCAGGTTGAGGGACACTTGGGAAATAGTGAGCAAAATATAATTAATTTCTAGCTTTCATTCAATAAGAAGCCTCATCAGGGAGCAACAAAAAAACTAATCGTTAGTAAAGCAAAATTTGATCAGCTCAGAACTACTATCGGTAACATTAATTGGGACAACATCCTCAAAAATAGCAGTACAGACGACAAATGGGAGAAGTTTAAAAACCTCCTAATTACCTCATGTGTGCAGTTCATACCCTTTAAAAATAAAAGAACTACAAGTAGAAGGAAACTAATGTGGATAAATTACTAAAACAAGAAGGCAGCGAAGAAGCCCTAAAATCATACAGGGGAAAAAACAAATTATGTAAAGAAAAGATCAAAACTGCCAAGAAGGAGGCAGAAAGACTGATTGCCAGAAAGAACAAAAATAACCCTAAACTATTCTTCAATTATATAAACAGTAAAAGGATTTGCACTGAAAGCACTGGCCTTTTAGCAAATAATGCAGGAGAAACCATAGAAGATAATGAGGGGAAAGCAAATCTATTAAAGATTTTTTTCTCAAGTGTATTCACAAATGAAAAAGAAATGTCACACGAGATGCAGGGGAATAAAACCCACCCCCTTGCTAAATATTGCATTCCTAAAATACGAGGAGGTGCAGAGCCGGTTAAAGAGGATCGAAATCAATACATTTCCGGGCTCAGATGGAATACACCCAAGGATTCAAAGGGAACTAAGTGACATGATAGCTTGACCGCTATTTCTTATGGACACTATTGAGACTGGGGTTGTACCACTGGATTGGTTCCAATATACGAAAAAGGGTCTAAAAGATAGCCTGGTAACTACAGGCCGGTAAGTCTCACTTCAATAATTGGAAAAATATTCGGGGGGTTTCTGAGAGACGCCATCCCAGAATACCTCAAGGAGAACAACAGAATAACTCCTCATCAGCATGGATTGATGAGGCGTGGATCATGTCAGACCAATTTGATCAGCTTCTACAATGAAGTTAGTTCTAGGCTGGACCTTGGAGAGTCTATTGATCTCGTATATCTGGATTTTGCTAAAGCATTTGACACTGTGCCGCATAAGAGTTGATATATAAAATGAGACAGCTCAATCTGGGTGAAAACGTGTATCTGAGTAAAGAACTGGCTCAGAGATAGAAAGCAGAGGGTCGTAATAAATGGTTTGTACTCTGGGTCACTGTTGCTAGTGGGGTGCCACAGGGTTCAGTATTAGGCCCCATTCTGTTCAATATATTTATCAATGACCTGATAGAGGGACTGCACAGTAAAATATCAATATTTGCAGATGATGCTAAATTATACAACATAATTAATACAACAGAGGACAATGTACGGTTACAAAAGTACCTAGATAAGCTGAGGGCTTAGGGTAGAAAAATGGCCAATGAAGTCCAATATTGATAAATGTAAGGTTATGCACGTGGGCAGGAGAAACGGATGTCACCAATATACACTAAATGGGGTACTGCTAGGGAAAAGTGATATGGAAAAAGACTTAGGGATACTAGTAGACTGTAGACTTTACTGGAGCAATCAATGCCAATCAGCTGCTGCAAAAGCAATTAAAGTCTTGGGGTGCATTAAAAGAGGTATAGAGGCGAGGGACAAGAACATTATTCTTCCACTATATAAGGCACTCATAAGGCCTCACATGGAATACTGTTCTGGACACTGGTGCTCAGGAAAGAATTAGCAGTGCTTGAAGGGGTCCAAAGAAGGGTAGCTAAACTAATAAATGGAATAAGAGGACTGGAACACCAAGAGAGGCTATCAAAATTGGGGTTATTTACCCTAGAAAAAAGATAGTTAAGGGGCGATCAAATAACTATGTATAAATACATTAGGGGACGATACAAGGATCTCTCCCATGATTCGTTTATACCCAGGACTGCGACGGTAACAAGAGGGCATCCTCTATAGCTAGAGGAAAGAAGTTTTCATCACCAAGATAGAAGGGGGTTTTTTACTGTAAGAGCAGTTTGACTGTGGAACACTCTGCCTGAGGATGTGGTGATGGTAAAATTGGAGGAGTTTAAGAGGGGACTAGACATCTTTTTAGAGCGCTACGATATTACAGGATATAGGCCTTAAATAACCAGCGCGGTTATTGATCTGGGTCTTGGAGTCAGGTAGAAACTCAAATGCTGATCCAGAATTATTCTGACTACCATTATAGAGTCGGGAGAGTCTCATGTAGTATGTAAATGACCACTGAACCGGACGATGGGCAGTTCCATGGCCCAACTCATCCAGCTTCTGTCCCCCTTCACACTCCCAAAAATGCCCTCAAAACTGCTAAGTGATGTCTTCAGCTGTGTGTAATTGAAGGACCGCGATGGCAGTGCATCACTGACATCCATCCATGATACCTTTATTAAGGCCGCCTGCAGACGGGGAGCAGAGCCCCGTAGAGCCCCGCACAGAAATAGACCGTGCTGCGGTTTGTTTGCCACGCGAGATTTCGCGCGGACAAACTGCGGCCGTCTGCCTAGGATTGTGTTTGCTAACGCAATCCTATGGCAGCTTCCAGGGGCGGAAATTCCGTGGGAAATCCCGCCGCGGAATTTCCACCCATCTGCAGGCGGCCTTAGATTGCTTTTTCTCACACCTGTAAACAAGAACTGTCACGCCTCCGATACAGGTCTCACCCCTGAATGATGTCGCTTTCATTCTCACAGGAATCTCCTAACCGACCAATGCATCTTAATCAAGAAAGGCAAGTCCCATAACTGGAGAACAATCCCTTTTTATTACAAGGGTCCCCTGATCACAGCGACCTGCATTGATCAACTGTAATACGCAAGTCTTTAATTTTTCTGCAGTGCCACCACAGGGGAACAAAAGTGTTGCACCTGGTGCTCAATGAAATCAGTGGTCTCTAATTCTAATCAAGGAAAGGCTGGGTGCTCCAGAGAGCAAGATGCTTTTTGTAGTCACTCTGCTCCAGCTTATTGAAAGAGGTCCCCAATGAAAGACATCCATTCCATAATAGGATTTTCTGAATGAGGTAACACCAAAATACTATTTATCCAGTTGCATATTTGAGGTCCATACCTTTGGCATTATAGGTTATGTCACTCTCTTGCATCTTCCTCCTCTTCTGCTGTCTATGGGTTACAGGCTATCAAAGAAGAAAGGGCAGAGGAAGTAGCCTAGAGGTATCTTTACACAGGAGTGATAGTCCTTCAATGACTGGACGTGGAGCTGACGGAATCGTTCTGGCCCACCTGCTTCCATTCACAACAAACAGAAGTCGTTTTTAACATTGAGCAAGACCTGTTTACACAGCCGGCAGGCACTTGGTCTTTAGTTCTGCTGAGTGATTTCTCACTCAGTGCCCATTGGCGGCCGCGTGTACACAAACAATTATCGCCTGAATTCACTGTTTCCAGCGAGAATTTGTGTGATAATCACCACATGTAGAGGTACCTTGACACAGGACTACAGAATCAGACTACACACTGGGCTTGTTTGCAGTCTGTTTCCATGGTGAAGCATAGCTCTGCATAGAAGCTGTATACATAAACAATAAGAGAGTTAAAATCTAGACTGTTTGAAAAGTTGCTTCATTCCTCAGAGCTATAAAAATGATTGCAAAAGTTTACATACCCGTTAACTGAAAGCATAGTGAACAAGTCATAAATATTCGTCAGTGGTTTGAGACCTTCGAAGCCAGTACGATGGTCCATCACATCTGTCCATATAGGAGGACCCCCCAGATTTGACTCGCCTCCCTGCACCTGTCAACGCACTCTTATGTGCCTACTAACATGAAACAAATACAGCATAAAGCAGAGAGGAGACGATGGAGAGAACAGGAGGAAAGATTTGTCAGTTCTGAGGAAGTTCCCGTCAGATGAAAGACAAAGTTCACAAGATGACTGACTGAAGGAGCAGCACGTGCGCTTCAAAGACTTGTCCCAGTTCAGCAGCGACTCTTCCTAAAATCTGCAGAGAAGGACAAAGTTATCAGCTGGACTTTGAACTATTCAAAAGGAGAAGGTTGCGATTCAGGTCTTCTGACATATCTGTACTAAGCTTCAGCCAAGATGTCACTTCAGTAACAAAGCACAATATCAGGAGGGTTCTGATAATATCCTCTGTGACATGGCGGGAGCCATCGCAGACTTCAATCAGAACTGTTCACATTATATCAGAAGAGATTTTTTTGTGTAATGGAAAACATCCAGCGAGAGGGGATCCTGTGGGGAGGAACAACTAGTCCTCGAAAGGGGTCAGAGGAGGATGTCAGGAACCAACAGGATCTGCACAGTCAGCTGAAGACAACGCTGGTGCTCCAACTAATGTGTCCGAACGCACAACTCGCGGCTCATTAATATGCATGGGATATAACAGCAGATGACCAGCTCTAGCACCATTGTGTGTAAAAGAAACAGAAAGACCAGACTCCAGCAGGCAAAAGAGCGCAAAACTTGTATCACTGAGCATCGGAAAATCATCTACTGGTCAGATAGATCCAGATTTCTGTTGCACCGTGCTAATGGGAAGCCAGAATTTGTCTCAAGGAGCATGAATCGATGACCCCTTCCTGTCAGCTGGACAGAACATGTCAGCACCTCCAACTAATCTGCGTCAACTACAAGAAGCTTCCTGTCCACAGGGGCCGATATTCCTGCAGAACAATTTCATCACTTAGTGGAATTGCTAAATTGCTACAGGTTGGAAGTCCACAGGAGTCCAACACTCTACTAGATGGGGACTCTAATAAAGGGGCAGTTCAGGGTATAACACTGGTGTCTTCATATATAGCAGATAGATCTTTTGTCCCCCTCAGGCACCAGGACACGACTGCAGTCTGAATACTTCTGACATCCTTCAAGTGCAGCAGATCCAAACTCAACAACGGCAATAAATCACTGACTGTTGGATACTTATGTAGCACCAGCCCAGTATATATCATGCCTCCACGGACACTTGTAGCCGGATAGACAGGTCGTGCTATCAGCTGTGTGGCCCCCCGCTGCTATAGAGACCCCGCTCTATCACTAGTACAGTCATCCTCTCTGCCAACACTTCTGCTGCTGATGGAATCTGAAAAGTTATCTTTTTATGATTAGTTTTGTCACCCAGCAAAGATCTATAGCGTCAATTCTAACCATTTGCAATAATAAAAATATAATTCAGAGGTGCAGGGAGCGCTACAATTATATGGTTCTCATATACCAGACAGGAAGCAGCGGACCGAGATCAAACATGACTATAAGTGACCGTCTGTTGCCATCTAATGGGCAAAGTAGAAAAGTACAATCACTAACAGGGGCTGTAATCCTACATTGTACTGCAGCGATGGACAAGCAATGGAGACCCACAAGAGGGGTGGAGCTAACAGCTTCAGGCCGGCTCACACTAGTCAATGCAAGTACATTGATTTGCATTGATCCATTCACAATTGCGTATATTCATTGCGCATAACACCTGCGTAAAAAAGAATCCAGCGTGTTCTATTTTACTGTGTATTAAGTGTGATACAGCCCTATTCTCTATGAAAACACTGTATATACCAAATTACATTGTATATGCAGCATTTTATATGCATATTGCTAGGAAACATGAGTTAAAAGTTAAAAAAGAAGAAACCAGGAAGCCAGTGAAAGAGTGTGTGCGCGATATGCTGCCATATGGGTTCACAAACGAGGTGATACGCAGCCCCACACAATGGTAAAACGCTGCAATTTTATGCAGCGTTTTACCATTATGGTTGCGTGAGCCTGGCCTTATAGGTAGTGAAGAACAAACATGGCTACCCCAACTTTGTCAGATATGACCATATCCCTCCTCTAGATTCCAGGCTGATTTGCAAGATGGAATCAAATCAAAACTAGAAAAATGTCAGAAGTAATTAACGCTTGGATTTACTTATACATGTGTTACTATGACAACAATGCTTACAACTGAGATCATTAGCCATAAAATGGAATCAGGTTTCCTATGTATTGTCCAAAACATGGAGAAAAAAAGCCAACTAGTCTATACCCCAATACGTGTGGTAATTTGCAGTGGGGTGCATAGTGGACATGGTACTCCCATGTCAAGATAAATTAGGCCCATTTCACCAGCTGCTTGACACCAGCCAACACACACCTGTGATCGTGGTGCCTCTCATTGCAGCAGGTCTACAACCACAGCCCTGTGCTGCAACACTAAAATGGGCAAAAAGCCAACCTTAAATGGGCCTCCTCAGCAGCTGCATGGGCTACTGCCTTGGTAAGTACGCCCTTGTCAAGAAGGATGTTCATTGCAAGCACAGCAGACATCTGAGCTGGAGGGAGGGTTGAGGACACGGAGGAAGAGGACGGCTGCAAAGAATGCAATACTGAGCTTTCTTTTTTTGCAGAATATTAGGGAAAGGATGGTTGCCAAAATAGGACAATATCATTTGTATTCCCTTTATTATGTCACAGGCAAAGTGTAAAGGACAGTAATGCTAAAGACAACACATGACATAAGCCAGTGACTTCCTGTCAGCAGTGCCATTAATGAACACTACAGGGAGCCTCCCTGCAGCCTGAAATGGTCCATAACAGGGAATAATAGATTGTAGTTAATTGTGAAGCAAAGGAGAGCAGAGCGATATTAGGCAAACCAATACAAGCAGTTTCCAATATACATAAAGCTGGATCTGCCGTGGGAAAAAAAAAGGAATCCACTTTGAATTCTTTTTTCTTTGCAATATCTTTTCTTGTAATATCTTGTGCTGTTCTGCAGAGGGCGATGTAGTCCTGGCAAATGGAGATCATGTTGGTTGGGCTGCTCACTGGCCATGGGAGCAGTCTATAACATGTCATTTCCTTTGAAACTCCGGGCCCATCTCTATGTAGGACGCAATAACTTCTCCATTCATAGAAGAAATAAATAATGGAAATTAATGACATGCAAAGTTTTTTTCCAGTCCCATTTGTCTTCCAGGTTGACACAGAAGAAAACCCCAAATTGTCACCCATATGTGTACAGTTTTACCACAGTATCCTGGCAAAGCATCTGCTACGGTGCTGATAATGAAGTCTGAGCGGAGACTGAGGGTTAGAGTACGCTCTTCCGGAAATGTGCGGTTGCCAGCGTTCTGGGGCCGATACACACAATCTGTTTTATTGACAGCATCGAACAGGAAACTTCAGGACGCCGAGAGAAGTTACAGCCGCTTTCATCACTTACTAAAGAAGTAACAAGTTGTTCATTAGAGGAAGAAAAACTTATTTTAGGTAAGAAGGCAAAAATCCCGAAAAGAAAGGTTTCAGAATATTGGACACAATTAAAGGAGTTTTATGGTTTATAAAACCCATTTTCAACATCTTGTTAAAGTATTCCGCGATAGTAGAGGGGGTCCACTATTCAGGACCCTCACCAATATATTACACCAGCTACAAAGAGTGGATCTCACTCTGGAGGACTTAATTTGTCCATTCATCACATGGACCATCCATTGATTACAATGGGAACTTGTAATGATTAATCTCTGCTGTGGTGGCGCTGCAGGGGAGCTGAATACTTGCTCTCTGACGCCACCCTCATAGATCAAAGCTAGGTGCCAGGAGTCCCAGCAGCAGAACACACTGCGGGGATCTCATCATCCAGAGCAGGCACTTTTTTAATCAAGAGGCAGATTTGTAGCTATTTCCCAGTAGGGGCCCTTAATCCACGAGGTTAGAGATGCTGATAAGTTCCCCTCAAAAATGTTAAAGAGGTTTTCCAGGACTAAAATTGTTATTTCAGGGTAGGTCATCAATATCCAATAAATGGGGGTCTGCCGCTTGAGACCCCCACCGATAAGGTGTTTGAAAAAGTCACCTTTGATAAGCACTGTAAAAACTTCACTGCATACCAGACACAGTGCTGTACATGTTGTAGTGGTGGTGCCTGGTATAGCTGCTCATTCCAGTCACTTGAATAGGACTGAGCTGCTCTCAGGCCATATGATGATTGAACGTGACATCACAGGCCTAAGAAGGGGCAACAGCATTCACTTGAGCACCATGGGCTCTTTATCAGCTGATTGGCGGAGGGCACAAGTGGTGGACCTCTAGTGATGGGATCAGCCTCAGAACAGCTCATCAATATTTTAGTCCTAGAAAATCCTTTTACAAGGAAAACCATAAATTCTCCAGTTTAGTTACAGACTTCACAGTAGGCTGGTGCTGGGTTGAAACATGGAAGTTGGGCTGTTGATCTGCACATACATGATCCCTATGTGGCCTGAACATGGATTTACCCAACTGCTATCTTATAAAGATAAAAGCATAAGTTGGAATCATTGTGCTTCATAGGAATGAGCGTGCTTCACGTGTAGACTGCGTGGAATTATTTTAGAACTTGGACCATTTACATGCTATCAGTACTCAGGGTCACCAATCACTTTGTGCAAAGAGACCTGGAGAAATTTCACATAGAAAATAAAGAAATAGAAAATGAGACAAAGGAGACTTTATGTCTGTAAGATCAGTAAGTCAATATACAGTTCAGCCACAAGGTGTCCCTTAAACCCTGGAAATATGTGTAGGAACCCTCGCTTCCACTCGTCTCTGCCATCAGACACAATGTAGCACTCCGTCTGGTGTAAGCATCTCTGTACAGCAACTGTAACAGAATTACTGCTGCTAATATTAGTTCCCAAATCCAGTCTTCAATGGGTCATGATATGATAACTCTCACCCATGATAATTACTGCTGTGGTGACATTAGTGACATCATCTGTGGGATACTGAAGACACGTTCCAGGCGTTTGGTGCACAGCTCCATTAATACTACTGTACATGGGATCTTTGTGGATTTCCCCATGAATACCAGAGGAATACAGAGGACTATACTGGTACAGCAAGAACAAAGATGGAGGCAAAGTGAGGCACATGACTTAAGGCTCCAGGATGGAAGACCCAAATAGTGAAATATCTAAAAGGCAGCAATGCTCCATGAATTCTCCTTTAGAGGAGCTGCACCCTACCACCCAAATACGGCTTCTATACGTCTTGGAAGAGATGCCTGCAATGTGATACTTTAAGGGGCATTTGTCAAGATGACAGACCTTTGTACATTACAGTAAAACAAGTTGGTTAGCAGCTGCATCAGCTAAATGGAGCAGCAATATTGCTCCCTGGGCTCCTGAGCCAAGCAAGTGATGTACATAAACTACAGAGGGTCAGAAGTGCCATGTGACCACATCGATGGCACCTGACCACTGATATGGTCACATGGTGGTCATAATTTACATAAACCTACACTCCCAACTTCCCAATAACTTGTGAGAAGCACTAACCCTTTTTCTGATTGCTGCAGGTCCTTCTCTCACAGAGACCCGCTGCAACAAGCCATACATGAGCCACTGAAAGGAAAATGTAGTATTACTCACCGGCCAATGCTCGGACCAACAGAGGTGGCTGTCTCAAGAAGGGACCCCCTCTATGAAGTCTATATGCCCTAAAAGAGCATATGAGAAAAAGTAGTCTGGATGAGACAACCACATTAAAGGGGTCTGTTGTTACGGTACACCAGATTCCTTTAATGTGATAATCCCACAAAAACATGCATCAGCTATCCACAGCATAGGTTATAAATGTGTGATCCCTGGGGGGGGTCCATGTTAGATCACCACAATGGGTGTCCTTAGCCCCTGTGTCAGAGGAGTCTGGAGTGGTGGCCACTATGGGTCTGCTGGACATAGCCGAGTACTATGCTCAGCTCTCGCAGTCAGTCCCAAGCAGCAGTGTGCATGCGCACAGGAGCTTAGGACACCCATTGTAGTGGGTGCAGTGGACCTCTCAGTTATCAGACATTCATCATCTCTCCTGCTGATAGAAAATTTTTTTTTGTGGGATAAACCCATTAAACATGAATTGGGTTTCCTTGAGTAGATGCGATATAAAGAGCTTTACCCTTATGCTTGCCTACTGGATACGTTTGCATTCATCTGCAGCTATTAAGTACCTGATAACAAGTTACTGTAGGTCACTTTTAATGTTGCTCATCGGACCAACTATAAGTTTGAGGAAGTAGATTCTGAAGAGGAAAGGCTTCGGTTTTGTTTAGTGAATTTCCCCAGTGATTGTCCTGCTGTGTGCACTGAGCTCAGGAAGCTGGGAGACGTCTGCATGGGATGGCTTATTGTAAGGCCAAACTGAGCAAAAATGCTCACCGAGGGCCAAACAAGAAATTAAAATGTATTACGTCTATAGAGCTGTAGTTCATATTTACACCACAAAGTCAGTAGACTTTTAGGGCCGCACTCAGATGCTGGACTCTTTACATACGACCTTTTTCAAGATCAAAGAGTCCATAGGGCCTCTTGGCTCTCTCCTTGAGTGTGACACATTTGGGGACAGCACCTAGTGGACGTCTTTGCTGTGATGTGCTAGCTTGCAGTCATTCTCTTCCTGACAGTTGAACTTAAAGCTTTTTTATTTCCACATGTGCAAGACAAGATCAGTTTTATCACAGTTCCGTTAAAGACAGGCCATACCTTCCGGTGGCTCAGAATAAGTAGAAAAGTTCCCTTCCTCCTGTCTAACCTCCACTTGGCAAAGACCTACAAGCCATTTGTCTCATCACCAACAGACTCCAGTCACCCATCGCCCTCCCCAGGCACATGATATGGAGCTCTTACCACATCAGGATACAGAATCTGCTTCAATTCCGGTCTACAGGCGTATGTTTCAGTACTTTGGTCAACCGCAAATATACAAACCATACATCATTAAAAAATGTAGGAGCGGGGAACGTGGCATTTAACGGAATCATAAATAGAAGAACCCTTTAAATGCCAGACACACCTCTAAATAAAAATTACACTTTGTAAGTTGGGCAACAAAGTCATTGTGCCTGCAAGTTTCTCATTTTTAAAGTCTCCATTTTTTTTATTTATAGTTTTTTATAATTTGATTTAAAAATATATGTATTTTTACAAAATTATTTCGGAAATTTTTGAAATTATTTATTTAAATTATAAATATATCTTTTTTTTCTCGTAAATCTAAAATTTATTATATATACATTTTTCTGCTATAGCAAACCAAGATTTTCTCCCCTTGGAAATGTGTATAATGAATACAATTTTCTTTTCTTTGCTGCAGCTAGAAATATATTAAATGGAAGGTGTCATCAAAACAAACTCTTATATAAATCAAGTTTTTAGATGAAACATTTTTTGAAAGAATTTTTGGAGATTTTTTTTCAATGTGATAATCTATATTTAAAATTCGGCTGTCAGAGTGCAGAGGGATCAGCCCTATTCTCATTTACACAAGGAAAGACTGGAAGCAATGGGATGAAACTGAAAGGGAGGAGACACACATTAGATATTAGAATAAAACTTTCTGACAGTGAGGGTGATCAATGAGTAGAACAGGTTGCCACGAAAGGTGGTGAGTTCTTAATCAATGGAAGTGTTCAAATAAAGGCTGGACAAATATCTGTCTGGGATGATTTAGTGAATCCTGCACTGAGCAGGGGGTTGGACCAGATGACCCTGGAGGTCCCTTCTAACCCTACCATTCTATGATTCTAAAAAGAGCAATCCTAAAATCCTGCATTTCTTACAATGACCATTAGTCTTACTAATAGTCTGCAACTTCCTATTCTGTAGAGAAAACTTCTGAGCTGTCATCTCATTATTATCGCAGACAGTATTACACTGAGAGGTGACACCTATATATAGATAACACAGAATCCACCATTTACAATGGGCGATGTCACAGCTCACCTCCTCCGCCTCCCTGCACACTGACCACCAAGACTAATAATAGCCTGACACTTCCTCATCTATACAGGAAACATCTCAGCCATCATCTCATTATCATCAGACAAGATAATGGTCCATTTACATGAGACGAGTGTCAGGCAAACGATGCCCAACACCAGTCTCTACACATGCTAGCACCCGTGAACCTGCATGGGAGCTAGTATCACTGTCTCACAGTGGGGAGGCTGTAGGAGATTTTTCTCCTCGCTCTCCCCCCGCTCCTCTCCATTGACTTCACATAGCGGCTGTTCAGTACTGAATGGCTGCTATTTACACTGAGCAATCAGTTGATCATCCATCATTTATGCAGCATAAACAATGGACGATGAGCTGATCACTCAGTGTAAATAGCAGCTGTTCAGTACTGAACATCCGCTATGTTATGTCAATCGAGGGGGGAGGGAGAGCGAGGAGAGAAATCTCCTGCAGCCGCCCCACTGAGAGCTAACGATACTGGGTCCCGTGCAGGTACACGGGAGCTAGTATGTCTGGGAAAGTGTCGGGCACCGTTTGACTGACACTCGTCAGGTGTAAATGGGCCTTTACACTGAGAGGTGACACCTAAATATAGATAACACAGGATCCACCATTCACAATAGGTGATGTCACAGATCACCTTCTCCTCCTCCTGTCCATTGTCTCCTATGGCTGTAAAGCATATCTCTAAATTCTGATAACTGCAGCTTAAGGCTGCCTATCCACGGGCGTAGCGATATCCTGCGGCAGATCGCCGCCATGGGAGCCGCCACCCGGGAGCAGGTGAGAGCTGACAGCTCTCTGTGCTGAGCCTATCTGGCGGAGAATTGCGGCAAATCACGGCATGCCGAGATTTAGATCCCGCGAGTGGAGAATCGCTATGATTCTCTATAGGCTCAGCTGTATTATCCTCATGTACTGTAGCTTTCTTCGCTGCTTCTGGGACTTCAATGTGGGGAGCCACAGCCACCTTTTAATTCACTGGGCACCCAGATGTATTCAGTAAGTGTGGGACCCAGAAGTATCAGACATCCTTCCAAAGCAGTCCGCTGTGCATGTTACATCCACTAGGGGCCACTGCTGGTTCAGAGATTCCAGACGGGTGAGGCTACAACTGAATAATAACACTACGAACATGTGCAGGAAAATGTTACCTCAAAGTGGAATGTTCACATTTATTGAACATGTTGAAATCTTAAAGGGGTTCTCTGGACTTCAATATTGATGACCTATCTTCAGGATAGGTCATCAGTGTTAGATTGATAGGGGTCCACTGCTCAGCTCAGCTGTTTGCAGTGGCCATGGTGCTCAGGTGAGCAGCGGCCTGGCACAGCACCGCACATTGTATAGTGGCTCTGCCTGGTATAGCTCTTCAGTGCCATTTTCTTGAACACGACTGAAATGCTTTCAGGCCTGAGAAGTGGGCACACTGCACTCCCAAGGACTGCGGCCTTTTCAGTTGGCTAATCGTGGGGGTTCCGAAGGGCCAGACCCCCACTGATGACCTATCCTGAGTCCCGGCCTTCCACAGAGAGTATCAATTGGCCCCCAACAGAATATTAAACAGCCTGCATGAAGGTCAGACTTAGTCAGCGGGAGCGCATCGCTCAATGTACATCCTCCAACATCTGCAATGGGGGAAGCAGGGACACCACGTACACGTTAGGTAGATGGCAATCTTGCAGAAAGCAGCTGCTTCATTTCTGTGGCCGCCTTTATGCCCATTTTAGAAGAGCAGAATATATGCCAGTGACAATCCTGGCATATATTCTGTAATATATGTAATCCAGCCTCCAGTGGAGGTTGGATTATTCTAGATTATTGGTCAATATACAAAAATAAGCAAAAATCATTGCCTTTAAGAGCATAGGTCCTTCAGTCTGATGGAAATAAATCTAATTGTTACCTCAGCTCAGTCCCAAAGCTGTAAATGGACTCTAATGTGTATCACACGCTTGTAGTACTGCTTTCTTATTTGATAGAGGGGCCCCAGCAGGTATCGGAGCCCGACTGCGACCCCCTGCAGCTTTTTATGCCCTCAGCAACTTTGGAAAAAGTGTCCGCCTTTCCCTGTAAATGGTGTGCGGTCGAAGCTGATACAGTAGAGCGCACAGTTCTCACAGCCTCGTCCCCGGGGCTTTCCTTTCAATTCTCTCAGCAGACACCTTCTCCAAGCAACTTCCATCAGTCTGGGCAGTTTTTAGGAAATCTTTCAAGTCTTCAGTGAAGACCGAGTCATTCCCGCGGCAGCAGGAAGCATTATGGAACAGTAGGGTTACTGTACGATATTAAGAGCTGCAAATGCCTCGGCCTCCAATCTAATCCATCAATGGGGCATTATCCCGGCTTGTTCACTACTGGCCGTCCTGTGAGCCTCTCTGAAGACGGTAATGTATACAGAGTCCTGCGCGACGGGCCCCAACGTCTCAGTGGCACTTCCAGAGTCCCTGGCTGTTTGGTTGGGCTGCTGGCCAGCATCTGCTCATGGGGGGCTGTAGAAATCACGTTATCGTGTCTTTACAAAGAAGTACAAAAGATGAGTGTTCCAGGTGGGCACAAATCCCATAATGATCATATTTGTCACCAAGGGTCGACTACTTATTAGTGTTAACAACAGGAACTGGGGTACACAGACCCCCACGAAAATCTAAACCTGTGTCAAAAACACATCAGAATCGTATGAGAATGACATGCCACGCAATAACAATGCGTTTTTTTTAATGCACCCATAGAAAATAATGGACGATTCTTGAAAGAGAATCGCACAGAAATAGGACATGCTGCAGTTTTCCAACTTGGACGGTCGGCCTGAGAGAAAAATCATTCTTGTGAATTAACCCATTCCAATGAATGAGTTCTTTTCCAGGGAGAGTTCTGTCTATCCCAGAATCAAACTTGTATGGGAAAATCGCCCATGTGAATACACCCTCATAGTAAATGGGAAGTTTACGGCCCTCATATGTAGATGAGTCGTTCAGTCTCGCTGAAATTGGCATTTCCAGATGAGCATTGTCTAAAGGCGCCCATACACCTTCAGTGGCTGTCAGCTGAGCTATGGTTTGTCCAATGGCTATCCCCCATATAAACGAATGGCTGAACTTTCACCTGACAAATCAAGGGGATCCTTTCATCCTCCCTGGAGAAAATGTCTGGTGAACACTTTCGTTCCTACCCCCAAGTAAAACACAAGAACAGGGGCTGGACTGAACGTACATGTGTATGGCTGGATGGGGGATACAAGCGTTCGGCCAACAGCTATTGAAGGTGTATGGATACCTTTAGGGTTCCTTCACATGGGCGAATGCACAAATGCGCACGCTTCAGCTCAGCGTAGTTGCGTTATGAACGAGGTTGCTTTGCGCATGTGTCTGCACATTTTAATGTACTTATTGCGCACGCAGGGTATTTTCATTTGCGCACAACATGACCTAATTTAAACAACTATTTGGCCTAAGGAGGTCCAGATATGTTCTTTTTTTCAGCAGAATTGCAGACTTCTATGGGGACATTTGCTGCGCAGGAAAATAAAGCATGTCCTATTTTTTGCGCACGCATTTCGGAAAATGTGAGTGAACCCATTGAAATGTATGGGTTGTATTCACTTTGAATTGCGTGCGCAAATACATCTGTATGAAGGAGCCCTTAGAATCAGCCAAATAATCCAAGAACCTTAAAGGGGTTGTCTCGCGAAAGCAAGTGGGGTTATACACTTCTGTATGGCCATATTAATGCACTTTGTAATATACATCGTGCATTAAATATGAGCCATACAGAAGTTATTCACTTACCTGCTCCGTTGCTAGCGTCCCCGTCGCCATGGATCCGTCTAATTCTGATGTCTTCTTGCTTTTTTAGACACGCTTGCGCTGTCCGGTCTTCTGCCTGGTGAATGGGGCCGCTCGTGCCGGAGAGCTGGTCACCGCGTCGTCATCGTAGCTCCGCTCCATCACGTGTGCCGATTCCAGCCAATCAGGAGGCTGGAATCGGCAATGGAACGCACAGAGCCCATGGTGCACCATGGGAGAAGACCCGCGGTGCACCATGGGAGAAAACCGCAGTGCATCCCTGGGAAAGGACCGGCGGCCATCTTTGGGAGAAGATTTTTTAAAGTCCTTATTTCATCGGATCGGTGAGTAGCAAGCGGTTTAAAAACCGCTTTAATTTGCTATTTTATGCCCGGGGGGTGACAGGGGGAATGGGGTAAGGTAAGATTTTGAGGTTTGCCGCGAAACAACCCCTTTAAGGGTGTTTATATATAGTGGATTTGGTGTGGATTCCCCACAGCAAAAAATATGCACCAAAACCTGCGTTAAATTGTAAGGGGTTTTTAATGGGCACCTGTGTTGCAAACCGTATTTCTGGTGTATCCATTTATTGTTGAAAGAAAAACTTTAGTTGGGCCATTGCTTTGCGCTTTCTGGTGATGGGATCGGCTCACCCCACCATCTTGCCTACAGTAATTATAAAGAAGTCCCTGCCTGAGGTGCCCGGGACACCTCTTCAAAATTCTGATCAACATCTGAAGAGTGAAATCTTCTGTAGAGCCTCTCACACGTTGCGTAAATGCTGTGGATTTTCCGCAGTAGAATTAGCCCTGAAAGGTCCGCAGCACTCATAGTATGAGCAAATTTTAAGACATCCCATCCATACCTTGTGGAAAAAATCTGCAGCGTAAATTGACCTGCGGTGTGGATTTTATATCCACAGTATGTCAATTCGTGCTGCAGATTTTCACCACAGGTGTCACCTCTTCGCATGACGGGGGGAAATCTGCAGAAATCCACACGAATATCTGCATCAAAATCCTCAGCCGAATTCCGTTGCACTTTTACCGAGCATCATCGCCCATTTCTTACCTTCAGTTCAGTGAAAATTCTGTCCTGAATGACGTAAGACAGACTGGTTGTTGCCAAACGCTGCCTGACAAGCTGATGGTAAAGTTTGTGGTTGTTAGGCAATGTATCCCTAACAACTGTAGGGTGCCAGAGTGAGAGGTTAGTGTCATGGTTGCAATGATGATAAATGTAGCTGGGTGGGAGAGGGACACTACAGTAAAAAGGTTAGGCACTTGATGTTACAAGCTGTTCTCTGCTCTCTGGTGTAGTGAAGTGTCCTCCAGTGGAAGATAGTCCAAGGAGTCAGGAAGGGTAACATAACAACTGACATTTATTTAGCATCCAGGTGGTAAAGGGTTAACTTCCATTACAATCCAATCTTTTACATTCAGGTTTGAAGGTGGTGGCTGGAAGTACTGCTGCCCTTTTGTAGAATCCCATACTGCTTGTCTCGGTTTTTCACTATGGGCCAATTCTTGCACCTTTGCGGGAAAATGACTGCTCAGGGACCCTGTACCAGCTATCTGCTGACATTTCACTACATTTAATCTCTCTTCTCAAACTTCTAGAGCATTACAGGGACTTACATAACGTTAAACCCTGCCCTTACCTTAAGGCTGATTGGTTGGGAGAATAGCAAAGTGCTGAAACGCTGGAGCTGCTCTACCTCCCTCTATACTGAGCTCTATCATCCTCAGACTACCAGCTTCAAGTCTGGGCACAAACACATTATGAAAGTGAAAGTATTGCAGTGTACAGCACGAGTTAGGATGCTTTTACATAGAACGATTATCATTTTTAAAAAATCACTGGATCGTTCAAATTTGAACAATATTTATAATTGTTCAGTGTAAACACGTCCGACAATGAACAATGAATTTGGCTCATTTGCTAATTGTTCGATTTAAATATCAATTGTTCTGTGGTTCTCATTCATTGGTACAGCGACTGCGAATGATTGAACAATTTGTGAGCCAACGATTTATCTGTCCATATAAACGGGCTGAACGAGCGAACTTTGTCATCATTCAACGGTCATCGTTCCCTCAGTCAAATTAATAATCGTTCCGTGTAAAAGCTCCTCAAGGCTCTACTCACATTTGTGCTAGGATGAGTGGATCCGTCTCATAACAGAATCATACTGTGCCGCACAGACTCCATTGACAATAATGGGCGTCCGTTTGGTTCCTGCAGTATTCCGGCATTTTCACTGGCGAAAAAGTACTACATGTACAACATTTTTGTCCAGTATTTCATGCCGAATCTGCGCCAGAGGCTCTGGATGGAGCCTCCGACGCAGAAGTGAATAGAGCCAAGAACAACATGCTTACAATATAAAACACAATTAAAGGCACATCTCCAAGGCCCCGTGGTCTCCTGTCCCAGAACTGTAGGAGCGCATGTATGACCATTCTGGGTGACTACACAAGTAGATGCTGACAGCAAAGAGTGGGAAACAGCTTGGCAGCAGACATAGCATGTCACTCCTCATTGTCTGTAGGGGGGAAAACTTTTTTAAAGATGTGTCACATGGTATAAGAAGGCAGAGTCCTTGGCCTAGATTTGCTAAAATTTGACTAAAACTGGAGATTTTGCACCAAACCTACTAAAAGTATGGCATATGGTGTCATCCCAAAGACCTCTGTAGTCGTCGACACTCAACCACGTTTGGCAGCCTCATACAACAGATCCTCGGGATACCCAATTACTACAGATGGGTTCCTCATGTCTGCATCGAGGACCTGCGCTCCGCCAGTGTACGGGGCGTAAGAGCATTTCCTCTAACCCTGGTTTCTATATGGAACATGGTTGCAGATTAACTAGGTGGGATATCGGCCTAGTTCACTTTGGAGCCGCTGGCAGCTTTCCAGGCGGCTCTGCAGATTTCTTCCATCAGTTAAAGATTCACCACAAACCGGAAGTCATTCGCCGTGATTTTCAGTCGAGGCGCAGACCACAGTATCCTCCCATTGTGACACAAGAGCTACCACACAGTAACGTGTATTACAGCTGCAGGTTCCGCAGACGTCATGCTCTCATGGAGCGAGGAAGAAATAGCCACGTAAATGATGCCCGCAGTAACATGGTAGGCAAGGGCCCACTTTACAGGTGTTGGGGCCCAGAAGCTTCAAGTTCCAGCTCTGAGTTGGAGGTTTGCAGTACACAGAACGACCAGCAGGCGGCTAAAGGTCATTATTCGCTCGTTACTACTTAGAGGGTTTCCCACTAAAGACATTTATCACTTAAGCCCCTTTTACATGGGACGACCTGTCATGTGCAGAAGCCCGGCAGGTCGACCCAGCAATAATCACTGCGGTGGGATGGCGTGCTGCCCTTGGAATACACTGGTGTACCCGGATGAGGGATGAGACGACTGATGACCTCTGGTAGCCACCATTTTACTATTGCTTTTATATTTTGGGGCCACACTATTCTGAGCTACGGGAGGTGAGGATTCCCAGATAATACACAGTTCTGTGCAGCGTCGTCCTCTCCCGTCACATGTGGAATGCATAGAGCCTGGCGGGGCGCTGTCCCATATTAAACACTGATCAAGGGGAGTTAAGAATGTCTTTTTGATGGCACATTGAGGGTGAGGATGGATTCTGTCCCCAAAATCTGCAGCGAGGCGTCTGTCAGCGAAGTCGCTTCTTCATATGTGTCCGCTGGTTCAGTAGATGAAGGGAAGGCTAATCCGCACCGGCATCCCCAGGATCGCCTAATCTCCTCTCATACCGTCAGATGCCAGGGGTCAGGCGGGCACCAGTAGTCATCCTGCGTGGCCTCGTACCCCCCCTGTGGCAGCAACATGATTAACCCTTCAAAACCCACCTAAAAACCATTACTGCAGAGCGAAGATTAAAGCGATTGTTGTTCATGGACAAAGATTGGGGGTCCCTCTCAATTCAGATTTTTATCAGACACAATAGGTTTAGATACACAGGTCAGCACACAGTATCACACATGACAGGCTAAGATATACAACTCAGCAGACAGTATCACACGATAGGCTTAGATACACAGCTCAGCAGACAGTATTGCATATGAAAGGCTTAGATACACAGCTCATCAGACAGTATCACACGATAGGCTTAGATATACGGCTCAGCACATGGTATTACACATGATAGGTTTAAAAAAACACAGCTCAGCAGAACGTATCACACATGACAGGCTTAGATACACAACTCAGCAGACAGTATTGCACATGATAGGCTTAGATACACGGCTCAGCAGACAGTATCGCACATGATAGGCTTAGATACACTGCTCAGCAGACAGTATCACACATGATAGGCTTAGATACACTGCTCAGCAGACAGTATCACACATGACAGGCTTATATATGTGCGAGAAGTATCAATAAGTAATAAGTAGTTAAAGCCAATTTAGGCAGATTTATGAAACGGTCTAATACAAAAACTGTCCTTGTTGTCTCACAGCAACCAATCAGAGTGCAGCTTTCACTTTATCTTCTGCACTTGGAATATTAAAACTGTGCTGTGAATGATTGCCTTGAGACTACAAGAACAATATCCTAATATCTGTTGTAATCTTCTATGAAGACCCCAAAATGGCAGATGTGTTTGTGTAGAGTCCTGCAACATACAGGGGTGGAAAAGTACCAATAATGGCCGCTCGACTGATGTGGAGGACAATTCTCCCTCTGACACAAGATCCTCCGGATTTGGTAATCCATCCGCTGCTGCATGCTGGAAGTTGTAGTTTTATAACAGCTGCTAATTCAGTCTTGATATTGTGTCTACCCCTTCTGGATGCTTTCTTAAGTGCAATTTAGAATTATTACCACTAGAGGGTTTTACTGGCACACGGGACATATATATGTGCGCCTTACATACGACGTATATGTCATTGGATTATGGCCGAAATGCAATCTGAGCGGACTGACATACAGATTTATGGGAAGCGATTCTGTATCACTTGAATTCTATTCATTTATATCACTGTTCTTAGGAGTCCAGTGGGCGGGGCTATCAGTGATTTACAGCTATTTCTATGTGCACAACAATACAGGAAAGGCTGTCAATCACTAACAGGACCGCCCACTGGACTCCTAAACCCAGAACCAGCAATAAATTACACGTTCTACTAACTCTTTTCCTGTAGAGCTATATACCAATCTGCTCGGCTCCTTCTGCTCCACAACCTAGTGGCCACACACAGGACTGCTTGTTCAGTGTGACGAGTTTCTTCAGGGAGGTCATAAAAATATACAAAAGATGGGCACCAAGAATGGCCACAGAACAGCGTGCACAGTCTGCTTACAGTGGGTCACAGCCCAATCTGCTCAATATTTAAAGCGAGGCTGTGACCTTTTACCTTCAGGCTATAAAGTCTGAACAACGCCACTAGAAGCACCTCGCTGTGTTGTCCCAGAAACAGCTATTTGTAATGATCTCCATTAAACGCTTCCTAAGATAACATTAAACATCACAGATGACGGTTACAGAAAAGCTCGCTGCCTCCTTGCAGGCACTGAGATCTGGAGGTGACAATGGACTGCAGCGGCCTACATTACATCATTATTGAAACAAGACACTAGGGGGCGCTGGGACACATCATAAATATGCAGCCATCTACCAAGAGAGGCATCAGGGGCAACCTGCAGATCTCAGGCCATTTCACATCTGAGCTAGAACCTTCGTTCGGACGTTCCGTTGCCGATCAAGCCCAAAATACAGAAGAAATAACACTGCAGGCCGAGCTGCTGAGGGAAACAGAACAGGCCTCATGGTAGTCAAAGTTCGCTTCCGTCATAAGCTGGATTTGTTCGGCTGGGGGTTTCCCTCTCCTGCTTCCCGAATAGTGCAGGAAAACGGACCCCCCAATGCAGATGTGAAAGCAGCCTGACCCCCAAGATTTCTTCTCAGGCTCCTCCCAGCGATACCAACTTTATTCACTAGTTTCTAAGTTATTGGATGTCTGTTAGGTGGTTCCCCCCAGCGTAATTTTATTGCTTATTACGCACGCAATGTACGTGGTGAATTGAGAGAATTACATTTATTTTCATTGATCCATGCACACTTGCATATATTCATTACGTATAATATGCGCAAAAAAGAATGCAGCATGTTTTATTTTACCACGTATTACTCGCGACAGGGCCCTATTGATCTTTATGGGTTATGTGATAACATAACAGACATAGCAGACAGTATCACACAAGATAGGCTTAGATACACAGCTCAGCAGACAGTATCACACACAATAGACTTAGATACACAGCTCAGCAGACAGTATCAATAAAGAAGCAGACATGATAAGCTTAGATACACAGCTTAGCTGCGGTATTGCAATGCGCAGAGGAAGTGGGGTGGCTGAGTAGTAGCCGTAGAGTAGTATATACATGTGAGACGCCAGAACTTGTAATTCACAGGGACAGAAACCACTGGACTTGTGTATAGCCGGAGGCCTAGTCTTTGCCACGGTGTACCCAAGTGCTAACATGAGGGTAAATGCTTGTGGAAGTCTATAATATCACGTTGTGACATCACAGTTCCCACACTGTGCGGTGGAGTAACAAACATTGGACAAGTGTATCGTACCTCGGGTCCCCAGGAACGGTTGAGGCCTGGTGAAACTTTACTTTACTGGACATTATATTTATATACTCCGGAGGAGGTAAAAAGACAAGAACCTCTCCACATATACTCTCTGGCAAGAAATCACTTAGAAGAAGGCTTAGCCTAGAAGCACCCCGCACATTCTCCGAGTGGGTGGCAGAATCGCGTACCTCTGTGTGGGGATCCTATTGACAGATGGCCACACAGGAAGAACATGCCTGTAGTGTGAATGGGTACCTGGTTTGTGTGAAACTGGGATGTTGTGCTCTCTCTCACTGTGGACAGCACTCACTCTTAGTGCATCCATACTCCAAACGCTGCGGGTAGTCGTTCCTCTTCCTCCATCTTCACCAAAATGGAAGCTGATGGTGCTCCCATGCGGCTCTGTGTTAGCACCGTGCAGCAGGTAAGATGGAACCCTTCTCCAATACAAAATGAAGAAGACCCAACCCTGCTCTCAGACACTTACTTTTATAACCTATCTTGTACCATATGACACAGTAGGAAAGATACATTCAGCAGCAGACAGAGCTGACATGCAATGATTTTAAGGGAGTTAACCCTTCAGACGCTGCAGATGTGCAACATACATACAGAAAATAGACATGACAGCTTTGCACAGTGCATCCACATAAAACAATACATGTATGACAATTATGGAGGGGACCAGGATGTTATTCTGGGACACTACAGTATCACATATGATATGCTTAGATACACAGCTCCGCTCACATTATTGCAGATAATAGGCTTAGATACACCACTCTGCAGACAGTATCACACATGATAGGCTTAGATACACAGCTCAGCAGACAGTATCACACACAATAGGCTTATACACAGCTCAGCTGACAGTATCACAAATAATATGCTTAGATACACAGCTCCGCACACATTATCACACATAATAGGCTTAGATATACAGTTCAGCAGACAGTATCGCATATGAAAAGCTTAAATACACAGCTCAGCAGACAGTATCACAAATGATAGGCTTAGATACACAGCTCAGCAGACAGTATCACACATGATAGGCTTAGATACACAGCTCTGCATAAAGTATCGCACATGATAGGCTTAGATACACAGCTCAGCAGACAGTATCACACATGATAGGCTTAGATACACAGCTCTGCATAAAGTATCGCACATGATAGGCTTAGATACACAGCTCAGCAGACAGTATCACAAATGAAAGGCTTAGATACACAGCTCAGCAGACAGTATCACACATGTATGTAGGGGAATTTAGCTTTAATTATCATTAGCCTGCCTGATTTTGAACAGCAGAACTAAAAGCCCAATAATATGGAGACGCTTGCTAATTGTGATTACTAATTAAAATCAACCCAGTAATTAAGGAAAAAAACAACCAACCAGAGCAGTTACATACATAAGAACATATCTGAAGATTAAACAGGATGTTCAGAATTAGAAAAAGAGTCCAAAAACAGCAAATAGCTCCATGTTATTTCATATGGTTCTGCAGTAATGAAGTAAATGGGGTCAAGCTACAGTAGCAAATACCATCCCAGGGACAAAAATGTTCCTGGGAATATGGGAAAAGAAAACACATTACAGGGGTTGTCCTACTTCTACCATGTTTCCCTGAAAGTAAGCCCTACCCCAGATTTTGGGGAGGCTTGCAATATAAGCCCTCCCTCGATAATAAGCCTTAGCTAAAGTACATTAAAAAAAACATCAATACTCGCCTGGCCTGCGGCGTCTGAGCCCCTCGCGATGGTCCCCGGTGCTGCAGCAAGCTGCCATGTTCTCTGTGCTGCGATATTCCTTTTTTTCTGCTGACGGAGGTTTGAATGCCAATCAGAGCCTGCGCTCTATCATTCACAGCCATTCAGTGAATGACATCACTGTCATTCACTGAATGACATCACAGCGTATGGAACTTTCTGCTTCCTGCAGCAAAACAGCTAGAAGTGAGACAACCTTAAAGGCTGGGTTCACAAATTTATAGTTGGAGTTGCGTAAGAATTCTGGTGTAAGTTGCCCTCTTCTTGGCACAAATCAATTTAGGCAAATTTACTATTGATTTATGCCTAAAGGCCCATTTACACTGGACGAGTGTCGGGCAAACGATGCCCAACACTCGTCCCTGTATCCCCGCGCTCCCGCACTCCTGCACAGGAGCTAGCACAGCTGGCTCGCACATGGAGCGGCCAGCAGGGGGCGGGGCAGTGCAGGAGATTTCTCTCCTCTCGCTCCCCTGCCCCTCTCCATTCACATAACACAGCCCCCATTCGCTATTGAACGGCGGCTGTTTAAACTGCACGATGAGCGATGATCTTCATCGCTCATCGTTTATGCAGCTGTTTTCCTGAGCTCCGGGCAGGCTTCTGGGCACTTGTCAGCGCCAACAGAGAATCTATTGCTGGTTTGAAGACCCCTTCTCCAGTAAGAGGTTGCTCTGATTGGTTCCTGAAGCGCTGGCTCAGCAAATTAGAGGCAGCGCTCTATGAACAAATCACAGTCATTCAATATATG
Organism: Eleutherodactylus coqui; assembly: GCF_035609145.1. Lineage (NCBI taxonomy): Eukaryota > Metazoa > Chordata > Amphibia > Anura > Eleutherodactylidae > Eleutherodactylus > Eleutherodactylus coqui. The sequence continues at coordinate 139,818,922 of NC_089839.1, read as the reverse complement.
GCTGTGATTGGTGCATCCAGTGCTGGCTGTAATTGGCTAAGGGACCTGGACGGTGCCTGCTAGGTGAGAATTGCTATTTTATTTTTCAGCTTCCTTGACTGCATTTTCAGCTGTGCTGAAATCGCTGCCAAAACTCTGGCAAAACGCATGCTAATGCTGCTGAAATCGCAGTAAACTCAACGTTAAAAAAGCTGCGTTTCTGTAAACGCCTACATGTGGGAAGCCTAACTCTTTCCTAAAGGGTCAAGTACCAACGCTTCCACTGATTCACCTTTTGAGTGGCACCATCCAGCCTGTCTACCTAATTTCACATGGGGAATCCCCCTGGCCAAATTTGATACCGAGAACTTTTGCAAAGTGTGTGGGAATTGGAAGGTTGTCCAGGAGATTAATAGTAGCATACTCTTTCCTAACTAGAGACTCTCACACTTATCTCAGTTGACCCTGAGTCCGGATGCCTCCAAGTAGCGTTCTACTTCTCCCTCCCTTGCCCTCCCTTTGCCGGCAACTCCCATAGGAGTCTATGGGAGCTTCTATTGCCACAATCATCCTGCAAAGGTAGGGTGGAATGAGGGGAAGAGAGTTTAGCATCTCCCCCGGCTGACGGAATTCCAGGCTGCGGCGTATATACACTGCAGCCAGTCAACTGAATGGGTGAGAAAATGAAAGATTTAGTCGCAGCTTTTCCTCGATCATGCGATTTTCGGTTGCGATTCGGGGCGGCCAAAAATCGCAATGCCCGTGTGACTAAAGCCCATGGTTTCTAGCAAACGGTGGTGGTAATTTCCATGTGTCATTTTCCAAATGAGCAAATATCCAACTCTTTTCTCTACACAGCTGTCTGGCGTAAACAATCACAAGACAGCAAGACCCGGCCTGGGATTGTACACTAATTTTGGCTATTACGGGATTCATGGGATCAAAACTGCTGCGTAGCATAAGCTTATTGCACTGCCATTAAACTCAATGAAGTAGCGGTGCAAGCCTCCTGTTAGCTGGCGTGACTGCAACACTACCGTTGCAAAAACCCAACCAGGTTGAATTTTTTTACAACCACAATATTGCTTTCACCTGTGACACCTATCACATCCAAAATCGCTGCATAGGCCTATGCTTAGTTCTAGCTACATGGGGACTTTCTCAAGCACTACTGAATGATTGTGCCTATATGGTGACAGTTCAAGTTCACTGCAGGCATACAATTCAGTGTATTCCTTTGGACCATAGCCGGGGTGGTTACAAGTGAAGCCAAAGGCTAAGAAAATGGAGAGAATGGAGAGAAAAATTATCTATACATTAACCATCAATTTCCCATCTTGGTTATTATTATTATTATTAATAATAATAATAATAATAATAATAATGGTTGTCTAACCAATAGAAGTTATCTCCTAACTCCAAGATAGGGGATAACTAGTTGATCAGTGGGGTTCCAACTGCTGGGACCCCCATCGATCATTAAGACAGGGGTTCGAAAGGTCTCTGCATCAACAAAGGGATGGTTACACATTTACACTGCAGTGCTGCTCAATTCATTTCAATGGGACTGTTGGATTTTAACCACCTGGCTATCTCCAGTAGTCCCATTGGAATGAATGGAGTAGCAGTACGTATTGCTGTCTCTCCGTTAATTTGGACACAATCGAGACCCCTGTTCTTGTGATCAGTATGGGTCCCAGCAGTCAGACCCCCCACTGATCAGCTATTTAGATTAGCGAGATTAGAAAAGAGTGTCTACTTTCCAGAAACAATTTTGTCCATGGGCTGTGTCTGGCATTCTAGTGAATAGCTGCAGTACAAGTCACAGCCTAAGGAGAAGAGTGGCGCTGTTTCTAAGAAAAATAAGCCTATGCTTTCTCCTCCTGGACACCCATAACCTGCACTCTGCTATATAAATGTGATACAATATATCAATTTAAAAGGGATAAAATTGTCATTTATTAGCAGAGTATGCGCAAACTTCCAATAATTTTTTTCCTACCTGAATCCTCTCCCTAAATCAAAGCGTTTCATACTCCTGGCATGTGGGCTTGTGCAGCTGCACGTTCCCAGCAGTGAATGCTCACTGTCACAGCGGCCGCTCCCCTCTATTTGAAGTGTCGCCCGGCTATCTCCCTGTGACATGTTTCTTTCAGCGAGAATTATTTTCCGGGGCTTCTGTCATTGCTCGTCTTCTCCCCCCTCTGCTCTATTCTTTCGGCCCTAACATCCACGCTCTGCTACGTCCAAGCAGGTGTGAGGACAGGCTGCCCCTTTGTGCAGGCATTGGTCCTCGTCCAACCCTGTCACTTTCCCCTCGTGGAGCAGGAGGCTAGCTCGCTGTCACCTGTGCCGTGTGACCGCGCGTCGGCTGTAATCTTCCTTCATAAAGGCCATTACTGTCAGTCAGGGGGGAATTGGCTCTAACCTGAAAGCAAAGGCCTGGGCAGCCGCTAGCAAGGAAGGAAGCCTCTGACAAGCACAGCTACAATTAAGTGTCCCCCACCCCCCGTGTCACGTACTTTATTTCAAAAAACTTTATGTCTGATTATAAAGTAGGAACTTTTATGCTGAGTATGTGCTGAATTGGCAGGAGGGGAAAGACGGCAAAACCAGGACATACTAAAATTACCCCTGCATGCCTGGAGTCTAGCCTAACAAAATTGACTGGGAAGAGGCAGACTGTAGTGCTCTTACAGGACATTAGTGGCAGGAAGTGCAGAATTCTGCCCCACCCCCATGATGATTGGCAAAGTTGCATGATATTGACCCTCAAATAGAAGGGAATGGAGAAATCAGTTCCAAAAACATTCCCCATTCACTTCTATTACAGTTACAACATGTAATTCAGAATATATAACGTATGTACGCAGTGACTCCACCAGCAGAGTAGTCAGTGCAGCTCTGGAGTATAATACTGGATGTAACTCAGGATCAGTATGGGACAAGTAATGTATGTACACAGTAAGGGCTTTTACTTACTAGCGTTTTTTAACGTTGCGATATCGCTGTGTTTTTTTCATTGGGACTTTCTAATGTTAAAATTGCATTGCACAAAAATTGCAAATGCACAAACTTGCGATTTTTGTGCGATGCGATTTTAACATTAGAAAGTCCCATTGAAAAAAATGTAGTGATATCACAGCGTTAAAAATAACACTACTGGGTAACAGCCCTAACTCAACCAGCAGAGTAGTGAGTGCAGCTCTTGAGAAGGCTGTTTCTTGGAGAGCTCTGCAAGAACCAGAGTGCAGTCTGCTTCTCAGGTGGAGATCTTGCTGAGAGCCCAGAAACAGCACACTTTGCTGGGCTTCCTTTGGTTAGGGTCACGCATCTCCTCCCTCTGATTTTGGTCAGAGGGCGGACAGAGATGGCGGTAGCGACATCAGCTACTTCTGTGGTTGTGTAGTGGCCCAGAGTTAGTGGGGCCCCTTCATAATGTTATATGTCTGTCTCATGCCATTTTCCTGTCAGTGTCTTAATTGTGAAATGCATCAGAGTTATGTGTGTTGCACCTCTGCAGCACTAAATGGGTTAATGTCTGGGTTATGTCTGGAAAATGTATCATGTTGTATGTCATGTGACTATGTTTTATATATGTGTTTGCAAGTGGGTTTAAGGCAGTCTATGCTAGAGAGCCTGCAGAAGTTAGCCTACGCACGTCAGTCCGCAGTCTAATACAGTCTAGTCTACAAGTGAGTGAACCCCACAGACACAAATTGGTCTGTGTGTGGCTGGAATGGAGAAAGCTGAGCGATTCTCTTCTGCTTGGCCTGGGATCAACCTACCCAGGATATGCCAGTGCTACCACTAAGTAGTGAGTGAGAGAGAAGGACCGCTGCTGGAGAGAGAAAGGCACCAGGCATATGAGTATTGACCAGTAGAGAGTTGAAGAGAGAGAGAATCGCTGGGAGCAGGATCACACAGATAACTAGGACTGTAGATTGTCTGGATTACCTCGAGAAATCCTCCCTGTCGCACCACTTTATTCTGTTGTATCTGTGCCACATTGCTGATATTATTTGAAGTTAGCAAGTTACAGTAAATGGACATTACCAACCATTCCCAGTTTGTCCAAAATGTTTCCCTGTGTGTGGACTACTTTATTATTCTGCTGTCAAGGTTCAAATGTTCTGCAGCATCAGCAAAAGCCAAGAAGACAAGAGCTGCAAGTGAAGCAGTAAAGAGAGCAGGTCCAGGAATGGTAAAGAACCGCCGGAGCCGGAAGCCCGCAGGGCGGTAGGCGGGAGGCAGGCATGAAAGGGTTAACGGGGAGGAGAGGCGTCATCGGGCGCAGTGGGTTCTGGGAGGGGGCGGGGCCTCAACCGGGAGGTACTATATAAGGAGCAGAAGCACGGGAGAGGCCCAGAGCGGCGAGAAGAGGAAAGCAAGCAAAAGAGTCAAAGCAAGCAAAAGAGCACGAAGCGAAGATCAAGCATCGGGAGCGCTGAAGAGGAGCGGCGAGTGCTGAAGAGGAGCGGCGAGTGCTGAAGAGGAGCGGCGAGTGCTGAATAGGAGCGGCGAGCGCTGAAGAGGGGCGGCGAGCGCTGAAGAGGGGCGGCGAGCGCTGAAGAGGAGCGGTGAGCGCTGAAGAGGAGCGGTGAGCGCTGAAGAGGAGCGGTGAGCGCTGAAGAGGAGCGGTGAGCGCTGAAGAGGAGCGGCGAGCGTGGAAGAGTGTCGGCGAGCGCTGAAGCAGGAGCGGCGAGTCGGCAGCAGGAACGGCAGGTGCGGAAGGAGTGACGGAGAAGCGGGATCGGCGGCTGAAGGCGGCGGGTGAAGAACGGTGAGAGGAGCAAGCCGGGGCGGCGATCGGCAGACGGCGAAGAGGGCAGAGGACGCGCGGCTTACCCGAAGCACCGGAAGTCACGTGGGACCCCCGGACGGCGGCAGAGCAGGAAGACTCCGTCCTGAGCAGTGAAGCAGGAAGAAGAGGAGAGCCAGCAGCGAAAGCAGCAAGGAAGCGCCCGAAGATCGCAGTACCTGAAGAGATGGAGGCGGTCCTTTCCAGAATCCGGGCAGCGGCAGAAGAAAGGGGTCTGGAGTGGCTCTTAGAGCTTTCGGACGAAGCGCTCGGTGCAGCGGCAGGATCTTCAGCGATTGATACCAATGTGGCATCGGCAGCAACGCAAGAAGTGGCGGCAGGAAACGCGGAGATGGCAGAAGCAGATCGGGTGGAAGGAAGGAGGTCAACCAGGGGTGCGGGGCCGGCGGCGGCAGCACCAGCGGGGCACGCAAAAGAGCTTAGGCCGCGGAGGGCCCGTGCGCCAGAGAGATTGAGCCCCGAGCACGGTCCCTCACGCAGGCAGAGGATGCGGAGTCTCTCCCCGGCCCCCCCGCGTAGTAGGCTCCCCCCGGCAACACCGACAGGCAGGGGGAGCAAGGCGGGGAGAACTCCCGCGAAACGGAGGAGTGCGGCGGACAGCGTGAGGCCCCGTGCTGAGAGGGGGGCGGGGCCAAACGCTAACCTGAATGCAAAGAGCAGAGGGAGAGGAGGTGGCGGCTCTGCAGGACGAGAGCAGCCTTGCAGCGGGTCAGGTGTGGAGCGGCCCGGAACATCTCTGGGTCTGACGGCGAGCGCATCAGGAAGGCGGTGGACATCGACAGAGGTGACCCACGGTCAAGCGGGGCCAAGAAGCACGGAGGCGGTTGCGGTTCCGGCAGAACGGTCGCAGCACGGCGAAGGAGATCAATCTGGAGGTTCGGCGGCTGGTGGGTTCACAGCCCCTACGCAGCCAGGTGAGTTAAGCTCTTTGTACAGTATGTCCAGCAATGTTAGCCGCGCAGCGCATGTGGGGAATAGCGTTGCGCAAGTGGCGGGGGGTAGCGCAGCGACAGGAACCACACCGGGTGTAGGCGGCGAGGCAAGTGCATTGCTGGGGCTTATGTTAGATTTCTTGAGAAGGCAGGGGGGGGGCCACAACCCGTCGCCTGTCGCAGCATGGAGCTCGCCGTGCAGTGCGTCATCCAGCATGGGGATCGGACTGGTAGGACCGCTTGCTGGGGGGACTGGGGTAGGACAGGCGATGGGATCCATGCAACCCCCCCCGTTGGCGGAGCGGGGGCCCGTAGGGGCCTCACAAGTCACCGGGGAAAGCCTCCAAGCGGGGGCCATGGGGGGTACTACGGAGGTAGGGGCAGCAGCAGGGGTTACAGTGGCGGTACAGACAGAAAAGGACGGGGAGGGTATACGGCTAGATGACAAAGCAAAAGGCGAAGTATACGTCTGCTTTGAGGGACCGCTGGGGGCCCATCTCAAAAAAGAGGTGAGGGAAAAGATTTGGAAGGATGAATATGTTGAGATATTCTCCCTCCTCCCCTTGGAAAAATTCAATTTGGACAAGGGGAAAAGAACGGAGTTTAAGAAAGAGGAGGAGGAGAAGAGGAGATGGCGCCTGATCCCCCAGACGTTCGCTAATTGGCTGCAGGCGTTTGCCATTTTAGCGAGCGTGATAGGCGAAAAAGCGCCGGACAATTGTTCCGGCCTTTTTTGCTATATGGACTCAATAGGTGAGGCATATAGGGTATACGGGGGACAGACCTGGCTGCGCTATGATGAGCAGTTCAGGCAGCGTAAAGCGGTGCGCCCATCTATCAGATGGGAGCATAAAGACATTGGATTATGGTTGAGAGTAATGGCCCCCGCGCGATTTGGACAGCCCTTTCAGGGCGGTGCCGGGTCGTTCGGCCTGGCCTCTAGTTCGGCAGGAGGTCAGGGGAGCTCAGCGGGGGGAAGTAGGCCTGGGTACTGTTGGCAATACAATGAGGGGCAGTGCAAGTTCGGTGCAACCTGCAAGTTTCGCCATGCCTGCTCCCATTGTAGCGCAGGGTCCCACGGGGCATCGCAATGTTTCAAAAAAGGGAAAGGAAAGGGTCCCGGCGGTTTTACAAAAAGGGATGACCCCGGTGATTCTGGAAGAGATGGTACCTCATCTAAATAGATACCCTGATAGAGAGAAGGCGGAGTTGCTTTTTAGGGGTTTTAGGGATGGTTTTCACATCCCGCCCCCGTTACATGGGGTCCCCTTTTCGTTGAAAAACTTACGATCGGCGTTAGATTATCCGGGGGTGGTGACGGAGAAGTTAAAAAAAGGAAGTGAGCTTGGGGCGCATGGCGGGGCCGTTTAAAGAACCGCCGGTGCAAGATTTCGTGGTGTCGCCTCTGGGAGTGGTTCCAAAGAAGGAGCCGAATAAATTCCGGCTGATTCACCACTTATCGTATCCAAAGGGCGCATCAGTGAACGACGGAATAGACCCTGAGCTATGTTCGGTGGTGTATACGTCGTTCGATGCGGCGCTTCAGTGGATTAGAAAGTACGGGAAGGGAGCATTGATGGCGAAGGCTGACGTTGAGTCAGCTTTTCGCCTGCTCCCGGTAGCACAGGAAAGTGTTAGGTTGTTGGGGTGTTTTTGGGAAGGGAGTTATTTTGCAGATCGTTGTTTACCCATGGGATGTTCCATCTCATGTGCATACTTCGAAGCATTTAGTTCATTTGTAGAATGGGTGGTGAAGGATACGGCGGCTGTGCAGTCGATCATTCATTACCTGGATGATTTTTTGTGTGTGGGGCCCGGGGGATCGCCAGTCTGTGCGAGCTTGCTGGGCACCTTACAGTGGGTGGCGAGGCGGTTCGGCGTGCCGTTAGCACCCGACAAGACGGAGGGGCCCACTACATGTCTAAGTTTTCTGGGCATCACCATTGATTCAGTGGCAATGGTGTGTCGTTTACCAGAAAATAAGTTGTGTGACTTACGAGAGGAGGTACGCGCAGCGCAGAGAGGGAAAAAGATCACGCTAAGAGGGCTGCAGTCACTGTTAGGCAAGCTGAACTTTGCCTGCAGGATCATGCCCATGGGCCGGGTGTTTTGTAGACGGTTGGCGTCAGCAACGGCGGGGATTCGCGCACCACACCATTTTCTCCGTTTGGGGGCCAGTCACAAGGCAGACCTTGCAGTGTGGTCCACCTTCCTTGAAAAATATAATGGCAGGTCGGTAATCATAGGTGAGGTCAGCAATAATGTGGACTGGGAGTTATATACTTATGCGGCAGGTAGTGCAGGGTTCGGGGCCTATTTTCAGGGTAGATGGTGCGCGGGGGAATGGCCGGAGCGGTGGAAGCAAGAAGGATTGGTATGGAACTTAGTGCTATTGGAGCTATTCCCAATAGTGGTGGCCATCACGCTGTGGGGTGACCACTTCCGTGATAAAAAAGTAAAATTCCACTGCGATAACATGGGGGTGGTGCAGGTAATTAACAGCCTTTCGGCATCATCCCCCCCTGTGGTAAACTTGCTGCGTCAGTTAGTGCTCCAAGCATTGTCATTGAATATGTGGGTGGTGGCGGCTCACGTTCCAGGTGTCGAAAATTCAATTGCGGATGCTCTCTCTCGGTTTCAGTGGGAGCGGTTCCGGACACTGGTGCCGGGTGCACAGCTGGTGGGGAGAGAATGCCCGGATCAAATCTGGAACGTGGTAAGCGAGCAGTGATAGAGCGGTCACTGGCTCGGCGAACTAGGGCAGCGTATGGCGCAGCATGGCGCGAGTGGGAGGAATGGTTGAGGAAAGGGGGGGGGGACACATTCAGAGGACGATAGAGTAGGCCTGCTGTTGAGCTGGTTGGGGAGAAGCGCGGAATTGGGGAGGTCAGTGGCACAAGTTAATCAATTTATAGCGGGTATAGCATTTGGTTTTAAGTTAAGGGGGGTGGGGGATGTGACAAAAATTTTTTTGGTAAAACAGGCATTAAAGGGTTTAAGGAAAGGTAGGGGGAGTTTAGACACTAGGCGGCCGGTTTCCTTTGACGTCTTGGAGAAATTGGGTAGAGCATTGGACATTGTGTGCGGGAGTGAGTCTGAGAGGCGGTTGTTCAGGGTAGCCTTTTCACTGGCATTTTTCAGGGCATTTAGGATAAATGAGTTGGTGTCTCCCAGCAGGACTTCCGGGGGCGGGTTGCAGGTAGGGGACGTAAGGGTGATAGAAGGGAGGTTGGAGTTGCGGATTTGTCGATCTAAGACGGACCAGCAGGGTCGGGGATAGGTAATCCAGCTAGGCGAGGTGCCAGGGGCCTTTATGTGCCCTAGGAGGACATGGGAACAGTATAGTGGAGGGTTAGAGTCTCGGTCAGGCCCCTTGTTGCGCCATGAGAATGGCCAATTCTTATCCCGTTTTCAATTCATAGCAATATTTAAGCAGGCATTGGGGGTAGCGGGGTTTGACAAAGAGCAGTTTGGGTCACACTCATTTAGGGTGGGAGCAGCAACGGAGGCGTCAGTAAGGGGCATGGGAGTGGAGGCGATAAAGAGAATAGGTCGTTGGGAGTCAGGACGTTTTGAATCCTATGTACGCCCCCACCTGCTTTAAGGCTAGGGGTGGGGGGGGGGTGGGGGGACATATAGGGGCGGTTGTTAACAAATTGTATCGTTGTTTTTGTTTTGCAGATGGTCACCCAGCCTTAGTATGGATCTTGGGCCATTCATATGTATTCTGGGGGGCGGAGAGAGCGGGGGTGCGGGCCAACGGTAGACAATTAAGGTTCCCGAAGAGTGAAGCACTAATTAGGTGATTGGGGATTAGAGGCTTGTCGTGGGGCACTGTTTTAGAGGAGGTGGAAAGGAGGGTGAGATGGGACAGGGCACCGGACGTATTAGTGATACATGCGGGGGGGAATGACTTGGGAAAGAGGAGATTTAGGGACCTATCGAGGGACATTCGGTATGACTTCCTTAGGTTACAAGCGTCATACCCGGGTGTAGTGGTGGTTTGGTCCGAAGTGGTGCCAAGGAAAGTGTGGAGGGGGGCGCTTTCAGAAAAGGGCCTAAACAGAGCGAAAATGAAGCTAAATAAAGAAGTCTCGCGATTTGTGGGGGAAAAAGGGGGAATATCGGTGCGGCACATAGACCTGGAGAAAGGTACTGGCAACTATTGGAGGTCAGATGGCGTCCATCTGAACGAGATCAGGATGGACTTATGGATGGAGGGCTTGCAGGAGGGCATTGAGCGCGCGCTGTTGGTGTGGAGGGCGGCGCAGGCTCAAGGGGGTCGAGCCTCGCTTGCTGTGGCGGGGGAGGGAGAGGGATCCTTGGAGCCCGTATAGAAGGTAGTGGGGGAATGGCAGGGGCTACATAGCCCCCTTTTCCCCTCCTTTGCCGTAATTTGTGGCCTGTCGCCTCCGGGGTTACAGGGCGGAGCCCTGATAGTCGGGGGGAGAGGCTAGCCAGGGGTGGCTAGCCGGCCTCGGGGTCGGTAAGAGACGGCGGCCGGAGGTTAAGGGAGAGTGTCGTCGGTCTCCCGAGTCTGCCGACCTGCGGCGGGAGGAAAAGTTAGAAAAGGTTCGGGGATAGCGTCGCCTGAGTCAGCCAAGTTGCGGCGGGTGGCCGGGACAGCTATCCCCTTGTTGGTGTGAGGCGGCAGGATGTGGTAGAGACAGGGGGTGGGCTCCAAGGTCCTCTTCCAGGTTGACATTTGAGGGATATTGTTATTATTGAGGTTGGGGGTGAAATAAGTTTAAATGTTTTAATGTTGTTTGTGATAATAAAATGGCTGCTGTGGCCAAATTTATCCAACAGATGGTGTCGGTGGTTTGTGCGGCGAATGGTAGGTGGGGAAATGGTAAGGGAAGGTCATAGCAGCGACAACTCCGTTATACCCGGGTCAAGGGTTATAATGGTGACAATGCTGTAAGTGCCCGTAAGGTCAGTGATGTGGACGTTACTGTGGGGGTTGCGATCTGGGTTCTCCTGTGTGACAGATTAGTCTGAAGGGGTCTCTCAGTCCCAAGCACCCAGTAATGCAAAGAGTTCTGGCAATGGTAAGAAAAGAGACAAAAGCAAAAGGAAAAATAAAGAAACACAGAGTGCTGACCATGGGGTGCATTGCAGTGGTTGCAGCCTGAGAAGCTGGGGCAGCAGTGTTGCCTTTTAGGTTTACTAAGGTGCAATTGGTCCAGTATGAATGGAAATATATTCATGATATGGCTTAGGTTTCTGATACAGCTAAGTGCTCAGAGACCCAGGGCGCTCTTGGTGCTTTTAGTACAGGGGTACACGCTGCATAAGCAGGTACCATATGTATAGGTTGTCACCGAGGGTTCACGGTTTATAGTCTAGTAGGAGTTATGCCAATGTTGCCACTGGAGGGGGGTCCTCCTTGTCTCTGGGCTCTAGAGAGGGCATTTTGTAGCAGCACCAGTGACAGTTGGAGGAAGACAGGTGAACCTATCTTTCTGGAAAGAAAGATACGACTTAGGTGCCTTCTGACAGCAAATGGGGGAGACTGTATGGTTCTTACCAACAACCGGGTAGGACATAGGTCGCAGGAATGTAGTCCATCTTCGCTGGAGAGGCAATCATGCATGTCCCCCAAGAGGGACGATAGTGGAGCTCTCTGTGAAGATGGGCTTCAGGGCAGTTAACATCTTTGCCCTGATCCACTCTTATGGCACTTCTGAGTTTGACATCAGTTTTGTTCGCCTGGAAGTTTTAGAACTCCTTTGGGGGAGACATGAGCTAATGAAAAAGGAGCCCAGCTGGCGAGATTTTGCCATCCAGGTGGTGTCTCGCCAGGACAAGATCAAGAAGGTAACCGTTTTGACCCGTAACAAGTTGCTTTCTTGCTGTTATATTATGATGTGGCTTGGTTGGTACGGAGAGTTGACAGACATGCCCAAGAAGAACAGGGATAAGTATGGCATCTGATCTGGACCCTTGACATTTATGGTCAAGCTAAAACATTTAAGCAACTCAGTAGTTCACATACCATCAGCAGCCTTCCTCTGCAAGAATCTATCCTGGCCTTTTAGCAGGAGCAGCCAAAGCTCTGCCACAGGTGCAGCAACCCCTCGCACTTGAGTGCCACTTGTTAGACCTTGAAGTGTGCTTTGTGTGGGGGTGTTGATCATCTAGCTGCATCCTGTGCAGAGATTAGGTGTAACTTGTGTGGTGATCAGAAGTGACCCATTTAGCTGCTGTCTGTGCTCTTTTGCCAATGCAGTCTCAGCCCCTATGGATGAGGGGTTGTGATGTGCCCTCCGGAGAAGAGGGGACTAGCAGAGCTGGAGGAGCTCAAGAGCCAGGAAAGAACCGGCAAAAGATGGCTGCTCAGCAGAGATATCTGGAGAAACGCAGACGGAGCAGGGAGCTGACAGGAGTGTTATGATTGTGACCATGAACGGATACACACAGGTTTCAGACAACTAGCCCTGTGCTACAGGGAGGATGATGTGGCCTTACCTGAGCAGGGACATCGCCCTGATAAAGGGCAGCCCAGCAGTCTTCGGAAATGGGTCCTAGCTGCTCCTAGGAAGCACGCCACCACCACAGGACACAAACATGCCACATGACAGGGACAAGTGGACAGAACAAGAAAAACACACAGAGCCAGAAAACACAGAATACAGCAGCCAAAATGCAACCACTAGTAGCAGGTGTTAAGTTATACATAAATACCAGGTATTAGTTGACATTTTGATCAAAACGTGGAAGCTAGCGGGCCACTTCACAGCTCCTGGCTATATCGCTAGTCCCTACACTAACCAGTAGTCTAGTGGCACTGGATAAAGCTCACACCACAAGCTGCAACAGCACAGATAACAGGACACAAGGCACTGACTAACAGGCACTGGCTAACAGGCACAGGCTTACAGGCACTGGCTTAGAGGAGAACACGACATATAGTGCAAACCACACAGACTCCACCCAGAGCTCACATGCACACAGATGAAACTCACAGCAAGTCTAAAAGTGTCCTCATACCAGGGGGATAGACAGTCAGCCACCAAGTTGACATAGGGAACTGTGTCAGGGATTCACCAACTGACACACAGACAAAACATAAGACGTTTGGAGGCTGCACCTGCCAGGGAAAGGGAAAAGGGGTTCTGCATGTGCTACAGACAAGGACTACAGGTGTTCAAACTGTCTTTGGGAAGCAGAGAGACGCAACAGACCTACATGCAAGCAGCTCTGATTGGGAACAAAACAGATATATCCAAACAGTACAAACACCAGTCTCAACTACTGACAGGAGCTGGGCTTATATGTGCTGCAGACTAAAGGGGATTGGCTGCTGGAGACTACCACACCCAGCCAACTCAATTAACCCTCACCTGTGGAGCTGTGCTGCTAGGAACCTTAGTACTACAGATCCCAGGAGCACACCCTGATAAGGAGCTCACTTGGCAGGTGGGTCAATGGTGGGCTCTGTTCCGGAAGCGAATCTTGCGGCTCAGGTTTTGAGCAACAACAAGTTAGATGAAGAGGACAGGAGAGTCCACAGGGAGGAGGATGAGACCAACTCCGCAGATTCCTTATGCTATCAAAGTTTTTTTGAGGAAGGCCAGAGGTGGTTAGAGAAAAGACATAAGCTAGGTGCCATGATGAGGGAACCTGGGCTAGGTGCTGGAAGGAGAAACCTGCTCGCCTCCTGTTAGACTCTCCAATGGGGTCTAGGCCCTCCGAGACATCTCTTCCTAGGATAAAGAAAAGGTTAACAAGGGGCAATGAGTCCCCTCTTCATGGAGGCGTAGTTCTTTTTGGAGAAGGGGCTACTCTAGAGCTAGGAGACAAGAACAACAGGGTTGGGGGACACCTTGCTATGGACACATCTGTGTCCAAAAAAAGGAGCAAGGGGCTTTCTTCTGACTCCAAGGAAGGGGATATGAGAAAGAAAGCTGTCTAATTTAATCACTCATGATGGCAGCACTCACACCGCTAACACTGGCATCAATTAACGTGGCCAATATTAAGTCAGATATACTGTAGCTAGAATTGCAGCCTTTGATTTTCTTGGCGGTGTTAAAGCCAACATTTTATTTTTGCAGCAGACCAGACTGTCTGATTTGGCACCATACATAAAGCAAAAAAGGAGTGGAGTTCAGTTCCTTCCTATTGGTCTCTTGCGGCCGAGCCGTGTAGCAGAGTGGTGATCCTTTTTACCACTCTTGTTGAATGCCGACGAGTTATTGAATTAGAAATGGTTGGGTGCTTGAGCTTAGATGTCCTCATAAAGTAACAAGAACTAAGACTTATAAACCTCTATAGTCCCCACTCAAAAGAGGACAGGAAGAGTCTCTTCATGAGGATCCAGCCTTACCTTTTCACCAGCCATCAAGTTGTCTTTGGAGGTGACTTTAATATAGTCACAAGGGCCTTTGATAGGGGAGGCTTCAAAGGGAGACGGTTGACTTTTGACAATGTTGCACTTAATGGCATAGCAAGCGAAGCTCGCCTGGTGGATGTCCTCATCTGTTAAACCCCAGGCCACGAAGGATTCACCTTTTATAGAGACAGCAGCAGGTCTAGAATAGACAGGTTTTATTTGAAGGAGGAAGCCATCTTTTCGCCAGTGCCTGGCATTGAGGTGGAATTCTTCAACCACTGTCTAATATTGTTTACTCTGAATGTTGCAGAGACCCCCCCCCAGATGGGAAGAGGTATATGAAGACTGAATTCGTCACTCCTAAAGGAAACAGAGATAAGATAGTCCTTTTAGGATTTTCGGCAGAGCCAGGTACAATTACTAGATCTCTGTAGTCGTAAGTCAGAGTGGTGGGAGGTGTTCAAGAAGAGGGCGATGAGGTTCTTCTGAAAGCTCTCCAACCTCAGGTGCCTGTGCAGCGTCCGAGGAGCAGGCCATCAGCCGAGAAGACAGCATGGTATAGATGTTAACCTTGTCACAGGGCTCTACCATCTCCTCCTAAGGGTAGCTTAGGACCCAACCTCGTTACTCCTGAGGAAGATCACAGGGGTAGTAACCATTGTTACCTGAAGTCCAATTTGTCACTCGTGACGTAGGGAGGATTCACGGGGTACTTGGGTCTCTAGATTCTCGGTTATCTGTAGGCATTTAACTCTCCCGGTAACACTCCTTCACTCTCTCCTGTCAGTCACTCACACTTCTCGCTGGTTAGTGGTTCCTTTCCCTCTCTTCAGACTCATGCAGTTTCCACGCATCTCTCATAGTCCAGGTGCATTCGCTTCATTGGAGATGGTGACTAAGGCTAGGCCCAGGCGGGAACAACGGACCACCTCTATGTCTCTTCCATGCTCCTTCTCTCTGTGACTGCTGACTCCACACTCCTGCTACTTCTCTACTCTCTGCTACACAACTCCCTACTGCAACAACTACTTGCATTGCATTCTGCAAACACACATATATATATATATATACACAACACCATCACATGACCACAAACGATACACACAAAACAATACATTTTCCAGACAGGACAGGACATACCAGACATTAACCCTTTCAGTCCTGCAACCATCCAATATACATATACCTGATGCATTCCACAAACAAGACAGTGACATGACAGTGGTCATGAGACAAACATAGAACATTCTGGAGGGGACCCCATTAACTCTGGGCCACTACACCTGTACAGGTACTGCCTGTATCAGGGCCTAAGGAAGAAACTCAAACAACTCATTTTGATGGATGTAGCCAGGAGGAGATCTCCAGGGTGAAATCTTTACTCAAGAATGCCAGTATGATAGACACACATCCTTGGTTTTTGAGAGGGATTTCGGAAGTACAGCAGAAACTGTAGGATGTCAGTGAATAGTAAAGTGGTCACTGGACTGATTGATAGTACAGGGTCCCTTAACTGACCTAAATCAGGGACTCTGAAGGTTGTCAGATCCAACTGCTCGCAACTCTTGGTAGAGAGGGATCTAGATCTGGATGGGATGTTGGCTTTCCTGGTTGAAACTGTCTCTGAGCCAGGGGTAGACACCTCTCTTGATGTTTTGACAGAAGAGATCAGAGAAGAGGAAGTTAGACTGGCGATTGATGGTCTCCTGATAAAAAAGCCAGGTCCAGATGGCTTAACATCTGAGTATTATAAGACCTTCAAGGACCTCTTAAGTCTCATCTTGACAGAGATATTAAATGAGTGTCTTTCCTCTAGCACTCTGCCTAAGTCAATGAGAAGATTGGCCTTGATCATTCTGTCAAAGGGTAAAGATTGTCAAGTGTAATGCGAACTGGCATCCCATAGCGCTTCTCAATATGGACAAGAAGGTTCTAGCAAAAGTGCTGTTTAATCGGCTGTTGAAGTTTGCACCCTTCCTGGGGACCCAGCATTGCTCTGTTCCAGGCTGTAGCACCTTTGATGCTGTTCGCAATGTCTGGGAGGCAGTGGAGCAAGGTAGACCTGGTCACTGGGAGCGGAGCTTGCTGTCCCTGGATCAGGCAAAAGTGTTTGTTCGAGTTAATCATGAGTACCTCTGGTTGCTTCTTTTGAGATACGGCCTGCCGGGAGGTTTGTTGATTGGCTTTGAACATTATACGCAGGGTCTGAGACTTTCCCGCTGGTTAACAGTTGACTTGGCTGCCCTTTTGAGGTGGGGTCCAGGGTCCATCAGGGCTGTTCTATAAGTCCTATGTTCTAGGTGTTTGTGATAGTTCTCTGCCTTAGGAGGGTTGATCGTGGACCTATAGAAGGGGCTGGAATGGACCGGGCGGTGCCTGAGGCCACTCTAACGGTGGTAGTGTACAACTATGATGTCACGCTTTTTGAGTCCTCAAGAGGGTAGGCTGAGTTTGTGGTCTTGGTGCTTCTTCAAGGAATGGGAGACAGGAGGGCGAGTGAAGGACATTTGCATGCAGCATGGATATCTCCCAGCTTATGCTACCTTGGTTCTGAAGGTACTATGTTGGTGGGGTCTGGGTATATGGGAGATCAGGTCTTTGTGGAGGAGGCTTCTCGATGATAGAGTCCTGTTGACCCATTTCCAGAAGCCCCTGGTGCTCAAGGACTGCCTAAGTTGGTACCTGGAAGGAGGGTTACGTTTACTGAATTCAACCTCTGAAGACCCTTTGAAGTTTTAGGACTTGGTTTGGTACTGCTTTCAGGGGAGACTGTGTGTAAGGGGTAATCTGAAGTGCAGGCCTCTCACTGATAGGAGTTGCCGGCATCAGGAGTGCAGCGATGTGCTGAAAAGCATGGAGCATTACCTACTTCAGTGCCCCTTTAATACAGAGGTATGCCAATGGGTAGGGGTCTCCATAGGCTGGCCTTGGCTGGCAGACCTCCCCTATGCAGTGTGGGCATATAGCGCATTTAGAGGTCTTGGAGGCAGGGACCACTGCACTTTATTTCTAGTTAGCCTAGTGGTAAGCCATCTGTAGTGCACAGTGTTTAATCTTGATGGTGACCTGGTGTGTGTATGTTCTGTGAAGTATGAGAAGCTGGGCATGTCTGAGGCTTCTCTCCTAGGTAGAGGGTTTGTTTTTCATTAGGGACAGTCTTTTCTTACATTTTTAAAGTAGGGAGAAAGGAGGGACAGAATTGGGAGAGTATAGACTAGAGCTTGGAACTCCAGGAAGATAATTTATAAATTCTCTGTGCATTCTGAGAAGAGTCACTGTGAGTGGGAAGATTGGTGTGATTAGCTGGGTCTAGCTGCTTAGAGGTCATCGCCAAACTGTGCACCGTTAGTAGCAACTTATATATCATATATCTTCACTACAATTCTTGACTTTTACAAGTTTGAAAGTGGACAACAACTGACAACATGGAAAAGGGGAGGAGCAACATGGTGAGCTGCAATGTATGCTATATGTTTACAGGCCTAACAGAGGAAAAGCTAAACTTGACCTGCCAGAAATGCAAGCTTGTGTCTCTACTGGAGGAAAAGGTGCAATGTCTTCAGGAGAGAATATCTACAATGAAACTCATTATGAAGATGAGGATTTCCTTGACAGAGCAGAAGAAAGTCTTCAAAATTTTAAGGTAACAGAAATGCTCAGTTTCCCTGCAGAAGCCGAGGAATGGAAGCATGTGACCTAAAGAATCAAGAGTATCAGGAGTCAGTCAGCACCCATACTGCTTGGGAACCAGTACCAGGTTCTCACGCAGAAGAACAATAAAGAGTTACAGCAACAAATGACTTTACCCACAAAGAACTGTGTAGTAAGCACACAGAGTCCTATTCGACGAAGGAAAAGAAGTGTTGTTGTGAAGAAGAAAAGGAGAGTGGTGGTTGTGGAGGATTCCCTACTAAGAGGAACAGAGGCTGCTGTCTGCAGACCTGACATAACCTCAGGTGCGAAAATCAAAGATGTGTCTGATAGGCTATCAAGACTCTTCAGTGATACAGACAACTACCCATTCCTACTGATACATGTAGGGAGAAATGACACTGCAAAAAAACGACCTTGCAACTATCTGCAGAGACTTTGAAGACCACAGCAGAAAAGTGAAGGAACTAGGAGTACAGGTGGTCTTCTCATCCATCCTCCCAGTGGAGGGCCATGGAATAAAAAGATGGAACAGGATTCTAGAGGCAAACAACTCGCTACATCAATGGTGCCGTCAGCAAAGATTTGGAGTTTTAGACCATGCAGTGAATTACCTATATGAATGGACTGCTTGCTAGAGGTGGGTTGCACCTTACAAAAACAGGTAAGCATTAGAGATGAGCGAACGCGTTCGTCCGAGCTTGATATTCGTGCGAATATTAGGGTGTTCGGGATGTTCGTTATTCGTAACGAACACCATGCGGTGTTCTGGTTACTTTCACTTCCTTCCCTGAGACGTTAGCGCGCTTTTCTGGCCAATTGAAAGACAGGGAAGGCATTACAACTTCCCCCTGCAACGTTTAAGCCCTATACCACCCCCCTGCTGTGAGTGGCTGGCGAGATCAGGTGTTCGCCTAATATAAAAGTCGGCCCCTCCCGCGGCTCGCCTCAGATGCGGTGTGAGTTAGATGAGGGACAGTGCTGTTTATACCGGAGCTGCTGTAGGGAAAGAATTGGTAGTTAGTGTAGGCTTCAAGACCCCCCAAAGGTCCTTATTAGGGCCACTGATAGCTGTGTGTTGGCTGCTGTTAGCAGTGGGATTTTTTTTTTCTCAAAATCGGCTCTGCAGAGCGTTGCACCTGGCATTAGGGACAGAAGTGCTGCATAGGCAGGGAGAGTGTTAGGAGTGAGTGTAGCCTTCAAGAACCTCAACGGTCCTTTCTAGGGCCATATTTATCCGTGTGCAGTACTGTCCAGGCTGCTGTTAGCTGTGCTGCATTTTTTTGGGGCTTCTCAAAATCGCCTCTGCAGAGCATTCCACCCTCCATTGATACTGCAGGGAAAGAATTGTATAGGCAGGGCCACAACACAGTTATTATTCATAGAATATACGCAGTGCTGCCTTTTGGTGGAAAAACAAGTGAAAACAAATCTATTTGTCCAGCCTCTGTCCGTCCTTACGGGCGGTGGAGACGTGTGAGCTGCGTGAAGAACAGTGCTAAATCATACGCACCCAGCTACGCTTTACTGCTGGCTTCGCCATTTGCTTTCCTTAATTGGGAAAAAAAATACCTGCTCTGCCAGAGTTATAATAACTCTGCTACCCTCACGTTCTGTGACACATAAGCAGGGACACAGCACAGTTATTAAACTTCTCATGTTCATAGAATATACGCAGTGCTGCCTTTTGGTGGAAAAACAAGTGAAAACAAATCTATTTGTCCAGCCTCTGTCCGTCCTTACGGGCGGTGGAGACGTGTGAGCTGCGTGAAGAACAGTGCTAAATCATACGCACCCAGCTACGCTTTACTGCTGGCTTCGCCATTTGCTTTCCTTAATTGGGAAAAAAAATACCTGCTCTGCCAGAGTTATAATAACTCTGCTACCCTCACGTTCTGTGACACATAAGCAGGGACACAGCACAGTTATTAAACTTCTCATGTTCATAGAATATACGCAGTGCTGCCTTTTGGTGGAAAAACAAGTGAAAACAAATCTATTTGTCCAGCCTCTGTCCGTCCTTACGGGCGGTGGAGACGTGTGAGCTGCATGAAGAACAGTGCTAAATAATACGCACCCAGCTACGCTTTACTGCTGGCTTCGCCATTTGCTTTCCTTAATTGGGAAAAAAAATACCTGCTCTGCCAGAGTTATAATAACTCTGCTACCCTCACGTTCTGTGACACATAAGCAGGGACACAGCACAGTTATTAAACTTCTCATGTTCATAGAATATACGCAGTGCTGCCTTTTGGTGGAAAAACAAGTGAAAACAAATCTATTTGTCCAGCCTCTGTCCGTCCTTACGGGCGGTGGAGACGTGTGAGCTGCGTGAAGAACAGTGCTAAATCATACGCACCCAGCTACGCTTTACTGCTGGCTTCGCCATTTGCTTTCCTTAATTGGGAAAAAAAATACCTGCTCTGCCAGAGTTATAATAACTCTGCTACCCTCACGTTCTGTGACACATAAGCAGGGACACAGCACAGTTATTAAACTTCTCATGTTCATAGAATATACGCAGTGCTGCCTTTTGGTGGAAAAACAAGTGAAAACAAATCTATTTGTCCAGCCTCTGTCCGTCCTTACGGGCGGTGGAGACGTGTGAGCTGCGTGAAGAACAGTGCTAAATCATACGCACCCAGCTACGCTTTACTGCTGGCTTCGCCATTTGCTTTCCTTAATTGGGAAAAAAAATACCTGCTCTGCCAGAGTTATAATAACTCTGCTACCCTCACGTTCTGTGACACATAAGCAGGGACACAGCACAGTTATTAAACTTAGATAATTCATTCACTAGAGGCAGTGGGGCCTTTCGTTTTCCAAAAAGGGCAAAAATTATATTTGGCCTGCAGTCTTGCGCCAATTTATTTCCTGCCTGTGAAATCAAATCACTGGTAATACAGCATGCTGAGGGGTAGGGGTAGGCCTAGAGGACGTGGACGCGGCCGAGGACGTGGAGGGCCAAGTCAGGGTGTGGGCACAGGCCAAGCTCCTGATCCAGGTTATGAGGGTTAAAATTCTAAGTGCAACACCAATCGGGCCCACCCCACTTGCCCCGTTGCCGGCCGTAAGAAGAGACACCACACACAGGAGTCTGGTCTAGCTCCTCACACGGGAGAAAAAACTGCGCACTTTATTACAGATTACATGAGATCTTATACCCTCTGCCCTCTCACCACTAGGGGGTGATGGGCTCATAATCATATATGGGCAGTCCGGATTTCCGCCTTAGACAGTGAGGCGCCTCTGGCTTATACAGAAAATCACGTATTCAATTAACTCCAGTACAAAGAATTACCCACACAATTCTAAGAAGTCCGGCCTAACATCCATATATGGGAAGTCCGGATTTCTGGCCTAAGACAGTCAAAATTATGTACATTTGAACATCTTGATATCTTGTTTCTGCACTTCTGGGAAATCGGCCAAGTACATGCGTCCTTGCGTCTGGTTCGGTATCTTCTCTGAATTTCTAGAACATCTTCTTGCAAAGCCTTGCAAAACCTTGGGATATCTGATTTAAGGCGACGTATTAAGTTTTTTTCATTTGGAATTGAATAAAACTTGCATATAGGTATAAAAGCATAAAAAACACATATGGCAATATATATATATACCCTCACAAACCCCCCTAAAAAACTTAATATGGAGATCAAGCATCAGACCTTGCACTCTTCCTCGGTCGTCTCTCCCTTGCGTCAGGGTTTCTCCACTGCCCGTAAGTCCCTACTCCTAAAAGGGAAGGGATCCCTACCTCACCTCAGAAGGAGGCCATGGATTCCCTGGGCTTATTTCCGGGCCTCCATACCCTCTATCTGTACAAGTTAACACCCCACAGGGTGTGCCCTCGCCGGAACCTAAGGTCTTCTGCACTTTCCCTAGGCAAATGGGAAGTCCACTGACAGTCCATCTTATGAGACTGAGGCAGACACAGTACTAGTCCATCTCTCCATTTTTCTGGTAACGTATCTGGTTGGCATTATCGGAACTGGCTCTTCATCTTTTTCAAACAAGGGAAATTTTGGTGTCACATTGTCCAGTCCCTTACTCATACTCTTTTTAATCAAAGGGAAAATACACATACATGAAATTACATACCCCACCTCTTTCTGCTAAAACCATATCCACGGCCACTCTATTTTGGAACGCCATGGATGCAGTGGGCCCTAACTGGTCAGCTTACCCTTGTAAAGCATCTCTGGTGTAGTTTACAAACCTCTGCTGATTGTAATAGATATAATTCATCCAATCTACATTATTATTAACAGTGACAATAGCAAATAAGGACTCAAAACCTACTTTAACCTGATCTCTACAATTAAATTCAGCTCGCACCCCCCTTGGCACTCCTATTGCATCTATGTGTACATGATAGTCAAAGTTACCACCTTGAGTGTCAACGTCTCTCTTAGCACAATGCGGTGTTGGATTCTCATCCTCAGTGTACTCTTCATATTGCACATTTGATTGTATTAATTTGTTCTGAAACAGGGGGCTAGTGTACAGTAGTCAAAGGTGTGTGTTAGAGGAATTGTACCATATTATAGCATGTAAAGGATATGCAAGATCATTAGTTCTTTCAGTGCGAAGTGTGGATCCAAGTGGGCTTTCCTTCGAGCTTGACTGCATTTGGGTGAACAACATCTGGTAGGGACATTCAAACCGGGTTTCTCGCTCAAACTTTTTCACATAGACCCTGTCACCTGGTTTTAGATTGTGACACTCATCTGTAGGACCTGAGAGAAAAGCAGAGACTACAGAATACATTACTAACAATTCCTTAGAGAGGCCTATGACAACATTAACAAGAAAATCATTCCCCAAACTCAGCTACTGTGGCATGTATCCTCCTGGAAAAAAGAAAAACTAATAAAAGACACTCAATTCAAAATTTACCCATTTTCTTCATTGCCTTTTATATCTACTTTCCCCCTACTCCGCGGACGGTAGGGTGTGTGAAAAGCCTGGAATATACCCAAAGCAGACATGATGTGTTGCATTATTTCACCTGTGAAGTGTGTACCTTTGTTTGACTCAATCACTTCCGATACCCCATATCTGCGGATTACCTCATTCATGAGCTTCCGTGCGGTTACCTGCTTATTTACTTTGGTAACAGGGTAGGTCTCCAACCTGAAAAACATTAACATCAACAACAAGGACATATTCATGCTTCCCAACAAGTAGGAGCTGAGTGTAGCCAATTTGCAATCCCTGAAATGGGTAGAGTGGTCTAGGCAAGCGTGGTGTGGCAAATTTACTTCTGCCCTGTTGCTTTACGGCAAAGATCATGCAAAACTGGACAAATGATGCAGCAGCTACAGAAAACCAAGGAGCCACCCGTCCTTGTTCAAGCGTCGATATCATTACTGCTTTGAGAGGTGCGTCTTTCCGTGCGTCAGCTGGGCCATCATTGGGCACAGGGACTATGGTAAGCAAGTTCTGTTGACTGTTCACCATACGCCGTCCCTTTTTAGTCCATTTGTAGTTTTAGTCAAAGTTCAAAGCTATAATCAAAGTCCAAGTTCATATCAAAGTAGTCAAAGTCCAAAGTTATTATCAAATTCTTCTTTTCTTCTTTCTTCCACGGCTTGAGGGCCGCTGCTTTTGCTGTGTGGTCTGTGATGGCGTTGCCTCTTGCTTCTCCGGTGTAGGAATTGGTGTGAGCTTTCCACCTTGTCAGGTAGAAGTAGGGTCTCCATGAGACTCTGCACCATTGCATCATTCTTAATTGGCTGTCCTGCTGTGGTAAAAAACTGTCTGGCCTTCCATGTTGGGCCGTAATCATGAGCTATGCCAAATGCATACCGGGAGTCAGTGTAAATGATTGCCGTCTTACCTTTGGCCACTCCACACGCCTCCGTGAGTGCTTTTAATTCCGCTTCTTGTACTGCGACATGCGGAGACATTCTGCTTTAGGACATCTTGTTGTGTAACCACCGTATATCCAGTGTGGAGTCGTCAATCACCCTGGTACCATCTATAAAAAACAACTCAAAATATGCATTATTAACAAGGGCTTTCAGTAACTTTTTTTTTTTTTTTTTTTAAACTTAAATTTTCTTGTTGCATCAATGCTAGACAATCAGACTGGTATTCTATTTGAAAAAGATCAGAATCTTGTTGCAAAAAATTAAAAAATTTAAAAATGGCTTGCAAAAAATTTAAAAATGGCTGAATTTAAAAATGGCTGACTTGCAATACCTAGATCACCTATGCCTTCTCCTCCCCCCCCTTAAACCAGGGTACTCAATTGGAACAATAGTAGCCGGGTTTAAGTTAGTACCACATTGTAAAAAGATTTGATGGATGCAGATAAGGCCTGTAAGATGTTAGCACCTATAACAGAAACATGAGTTACACCGGGGAAGAATAACCTACAAACCATCTATTAATATTGGAAATGTGATATCCCTTTAAGTGAATTCATTATTAGTCTGTTCCTGCCTGCAATATCTTTATCAAATTTCAGACAGGAGAAAAAAAACAAAACAAAAAAACTAGCTGCTCAAAATTCTCCCCCCTCCCTTGTGCAGGAGGGATGAAACATTACTACGTACTATTACATCATCTAGCTCCACCCCTTCGATATTGGCACATTGCGTCCGTCTTCTCAACTTAATTTCAGCTTAACCGTCCACACGTCCACATCTCAACCAAGCAAAGTCCCATGCATGGGGTAGGACTTTTACCCCCAGTCAATTTCCACATCACACATTCCACCACAGCTTGAACACGGGTCACTAACTCACATCCATCCATGCTCCCAAGTCTGCTCCGTCACCCCCCCATTGAGGTGTACCAGTACATACAGATGCACGGACAAAAAAAGTTTGGCAAACATACATACATCAGCTGAAAAAACATTGAGGTGAGTGCTTTTAATTTTATAAAGTACATGATTCTATTGAGATGAGATTGTGAATGAGCGCTATCTATGACAAATTATGTGAAAAAGTTTGCTGATACATTCTATATTTCTTATCTACTGAAGCTATTATATGCTGTATTAAGCGCTGAAGTATTTAGTTTCTGTGACCCTGAATTTGGAGTGAGTTCTGAAAGCCCCCACCCTTTCAAAACAAATCTCTTATCTCTCCGCGACTATGAAACACAAACTGATTTGTTTTAGCTTAAACTATTGAAAAACATTTTGAAATCATAATTAACACATATGCTGGGACCTTGCAACATTCATTTTCAACCCCTGTATAAGTAAGAATATACATTAGAAATTACTATATTTCCCTGCCTACTAAGACAGTATAACTAATTAAATTCATTTCAATTCATTGCAAGCAATCCAAGATATTAACCAAGGATGTTATTGTATTTTCTCTCTCGCTGTTATCTTCCTGACCTTGGAGCTACTTGTCAACAACCTCTTCTCCCCTAAGAGCAAGCTGTTAACTATTTGCACATACAGTATATATATATACACATATATATCCACCTAGTATGGATTATACATTATCTATTATCTATCTTGTATTATACACATTTTCATCTCTCTTTACCAACAAATCACGTGCATTGTACTTCTCTCCCCTACCTAACTGCCAATATAACCTTCAATAGACACTCTCCTGACGCCCTCTTGATCACTTACTGTACTTTTCAACATTTCACTTACGGACACTTTCTTAAACAAATAATGTGTACATACGTAACTTTCTCTGACTGTCTCTCTCTCTCTTAGCAAACCTTGATCTTCCAAGGCACCTCTGGGTCCTAAAGACCTCCTCCCAGACACCATTTTGTAATCAGCCGTGCGGGTCGGTGTCACACATTTTCATTAGAGTTTTCTTACATTTTACAGATTCATCCACACGGCGGCAGCCCTTGAGGGGCTCTATCTTCTTTAATAAGATCTTACGCATATTACAACAACAATAATAATAATAATAACACGCTCCATAGAGTGCATCCCTCTTAATTCCAAATTGTCAGCCCCTTATATACCGGCAAAACAACCGAGGACATCTTCTTCCATGGAACCAGCCCCATAAAAATGCATCTCTCTGAAATCAAATCGCTAGCCCCATATATAAGGCAAAACAACCGAGAGTCCCTATTTCTATGTTCTATGAGACTTCTCACAAAATGCATCCCTCTCAGCATGCGTCTCTCTTAATTTTCAAATTGTTAGCCCCTTAAAATACTGGACAAACAACCGAGGGTCCCTTTTCTTGTGAGACTAAATACAACAAACAACCTTCACTATCGTTAAAACACCATGGACTTCAAAGTACAAATAAACTACAGACTAATTTCTGGGTGAGCCATTGGTGCGCATATCACGGTCAGTGGTCCATGACGGCAAACCCGGAGCCCACACGAGTTACCGTGTAGAACTCTTAACCCAACCCGTCCGGTCACAAACCACAGATAGTCCATCCTGCTGCAAGACTCTCAGCGTAAAACACAACATAAATATATGCTTGTCTTACCTGGAGTTCTTGTGAGTTGATCAGGCTCGGTTTGCAGCAGGACGGTTTCTCAGTAGCGTGGATCCGGGTGAATTGCGCTGTAAGCTCCGGTTTTACCGCCGCACGTTCGGGCGCCATTTATGAGGGTTAAAATTCTAAGTGCAACACCAATCGGGCCCACCCCACTTGCCCCGTTGCCGGCCGTAAGAAGAGACACCACACACAGGAGTCTGGTCTAGCTCCTCACACGGGAGAAAAAACTGCGCACTTTATTACAGATTACATGAGATCTTATACCCTCTGCCCTCTCACCACTAGGGGGTGATGGGCTCATAATCATATATGGGCAGTCCGGATTTCCGCCTTAGACAGTGAGGCGCCTCTGGCTTATACAGAAAATCACGTATTCAATTAACTCCAGTACAAAGAATTACCCACACAATTCTAAGAAGTCCGGCCTAACATCCATATATGGGAAGTCCGGATTTCTGGCCTAAGACAGTCAAAATTATGTACATTTGAACATCTTGATATCTTGTTTCTGCACTTCTGGGAAATCGGCCAAGTACATGCGTCCTTGCGTCTGGTTCGGTATCTTCTCTGAATTTCTAGAACATCTTCTTGCAAAGCCTTGCAAAACCTTGGGATATCTGATTTAAGGCGACGTATTAAGTTTTTTTCATTTGGAATTGAATAAAACTTGCATATAGGTATAAAAGCATAAAAAACACATATGGCAATATATATATATACCCTCACAAGGTGTGTCGCAGCCGACTGCTGCGCGATTAGGAGAGAGGCACGTTTCTGGCGTCCCCACATTCATCGCCCAATTAATGGGTCCACGCGGGAGACGGTTATTAGAAAATGAGCAGTGTGAGCAGGTCCTGTCCTGGATGGCAGAAAGTGCTTCGAGCAACCTATCGTCTACCCGCAGTTCTGCGCCGTCCACTGCTGCCAATCCGAATCCTCTGTCTGCTGCTCCTCCTTCCTCCCAGCCTCCTCACTCCACTACAATAACACCTGCTCAGGAGCGGGAGCACTCCCAGGAACTGTTCTCGGGCCCCTGCTTAGATTGGGCAGCAGCGGTTCCTCTCCCACCAGAGGAGTTTATCGTCACTGATGCCCAACCATTCGAAAGTTCCCGGGGTCCGGGGGAAGAGGCTGGGGACTTCCGCCAACTGTCTCAACAACTTTCTGTGGGTGAGGAGGACGATGACGATCAGACACAGTTGTCTTGCAGTGAGGTAGTAGTAAGGGCAGTAAGTCCCAGGGAGCAGCGCACAGAGGATTCGGAGGAAGAGCAGCAGGACGATGAGGTGACTGACCCCACCTGGTGTGCAACGCTTACTCAGGAGGACAGGTCTTCAGAGGGGGAGTCAAGGGCATCAGCAGGGCAGGTTGCAAGAGGCAGCGCAGTGGCCAGGGGTAGAGGCAGGGCCAGACCGAATAATCCACCAAGTGTTTCCCAAAGCGCCCCCTCGCGCCATGCCACCCTGCGGAGGCCGAGGTGCTCTAAGGTCTGGCAGTTTTTCACAGAGACGCCTGACGACCGACGAACAGTGGTGTGCAACCTTTGTCGCGCAAAGCTCAGCCGGGGAGCCAACACCAACAGCCTCACCACCACCACCATGCGCAGACATATGATGGCCAAGCACCCCGCAAGGTGGGACAAAGGCCGTTCACCGCCTCCGGTTTGCACCCCTGCCTCTCCCCCTGTGCCCCAACCTGCCACTGAGATGCAACCCCCCTCTCAGGACACAGGCACTACCGCCTCATGGCCTGCACCCACACCCTCATCTCCGCTGTCCTCGGCCCCATCCAGCAGTGTAGTTCAGCGCACCGTTCAGCCGTCGCTTGCGCAAGTGTTCGAGCGCAAGCGCAAGTACGCCGCCACGCACCCGCACGCTCAAACGTTAACCGTCCGCATAGCAAAATTCATCAGCCTTGAGATGCTGCCGTATAGGGTTGTGGAAACTGAGTCCTTCAAAAGTATCATGGAGGCGGCGGCCCCGCGCTACTCAGTTCCCAGTCGCCACTACTTTTCCCGATGTGCCGTCCCAGCCCTGCACGACCACGTCTCCCGCAACATTGTGCGCGCCCTCACCAACGCGGTTACTGCCACGGTCCACTTAACTACGGACACGTGGACAAGCACAGGCGGGCAGGGCCACTACATCTCCCTGACGGCACATTGGGTGAATTTAGTGGAGGCTGGGACAGAGTCAGAGCCTGGGACCGCTCACGTCCTACCCACCCCCAGAATTGCGGGCCCCAGCTCGGTGCTGGTATCTGCGGAGGTGTATGCTTCCTCCACTAAAGCACCCTCCTCCTCCTCCTCCTCCTCTGTCTCACAATCAAGATGTGTTAGCAGCAGCATGTCGCCAGCAGTCGGTGTCGCGCGGTGTGGCAGCACAGCGGTGGGCAAGCGTCAGCAGGCCGTGCTGAAACTACTCAGCTTAGGCGATAAGAGGCACACGGCCCACGAACTGCTGCAGGGTCTGACACAGCAGACCGACCG
This sequence comes from Eleutherodactylus coqui, assembly GCF_035609145.1. Classification (NCBI taxonomy): domain Eukaryota; kingdom Metazoa; phylum Chordata; class Amphibia; order Anura; family Eleutherodactylidae; genus Eleutherodactylus; species Eleutherodactylus coqui. The sequence continues at coordinate 139,790,247 of NC_089839.1, read as the reverse complement.
CTGGCTTGCGCCGCTGAGCCTCCAACCGGGCATGGTCGTGTGTGACAACGGCCGTAACCTGGTGGCGGCTCTGCAGCTCGGCAGCCTCACGCACGTGCCATGCCTGGCCCACGTCTTTAATTTGGTGGTTCAGCGCTTTCTGAAAAGCTACCCACGCTTGTCAGACCTGCTCGTAAAGGCGCGCCGGCTCTGTGCACATTTCCGCAAGTCCCACACGGACGCTGCCACCCTGCGCACCCTGCAACATCACTTTAAGCTGCCAGTGCACCGACTGCTGTGCGACGTGCCCACACGGTGGAACTCTACGCTCCACATGTTGGCCAGGCTCTATGAACAGCGTAGAGCTATAGTCGAATACCAACTCCAACATGGGCGGCGCAGTGGGAGTCAGCCTCCTCAATTCCTTTCAGAAGAGTGGGCCTGGTTGGCAGACATCTGCCATGTCCTTGGTAATTTTGAGGAGTCTACCCAGGTGGTGAGCGGCGATGCTACAATCATTAGCGTCACCATTCCTCTGCTATGCATCTTGAGAAATTCCCTGCAAACCATAAAGGCAGCTGCTTTGCGCTCGGAAACGGGGGCGGGGGAAGACAGTATGCCGCTGGATAGTCAGGGCACCCTCCTGTCTATTTCTCAGCGCGTACAGGAGGAGGAGGAGGAGCATGAGGAGGATGAGGAGGAGGGGGAAGAGACAGCTTGGCCCGCTGCTGACGGTACACCGGCTGATTGCCTGTCATCCTTTCAGCGTGTATGGCCTGAGGAGGAGGAGGAGGAGGAGGAGGAGGAGGATCCTGATAGTGATCTTCCTAGTGAAGACAGCCATGTGTTGCGTACAGGTACCCTGGCACACATGGCTGACTTCATGTTAGGATGCCTTTCTCGTGACCCTCGCGTTGCACGCATTCTGGCCACGACGGATTACTGGGTGTACACACTGCTCGATCCACGGTATAAGGAGAACCTGCCCACTCTGATTCCCGAAGAGGAAAGGGGTTCGAGAGTGTTGCTATACCACAGGACCCTTGCGGACAAGCTGATGGTAAAATTCCCAGCCGACAGCGCTAGTGGCAGAAGGCGCAGTACCGAGGGCAAGGTAGAAGGGGATGTGCGTAGATCGAGCAGCATGTACATCCCAGGCAGTGCAACAGTCTTTAAGGGCCTGGCCAGCTTTATGGCTCCCCACCAAGACTGTGTCACCGCTCCCCAGTCACGGCTGAGTCGGCGGGAGCACTGTAAAAGGATGGTGAGGGAGTACGTAGCGGATCGCACGACCATCCTTGGTGACGCCTCTGCCCCCTACAACTACTGGGTGTCGAAGCTGGACACGTGGCCTGAACTAGCCCTGTATGCCCTTGAGGTGCTTGCTTGTCCTGCGGCTAGCGTCTTGTCGGAAAGGGTGTTTAGTGCGGCTGGGGGAATCATCACAGATAAGCGTAGCCGCTTGTCAACCGACAGTGCCGACAGGCTAACACTCATCAAGATGAACAAAGGCTGGATTTCCCCAGACTTCTGTTCTCCACCAGCGGACAGCAGCGATACGTAAGCAATACGTAGGCTGCACCCACGGATGGAAGCTACGTTCTCTCTCACCATCCAAAACGGGGACATTTCTGCTTCATCAATCTGTGTCTAATATTCCTCCTCCTCCTCCTCCTGCTCCTCCTCGTGAAACCTCACGTAATCACGCTGAACGGGCAATTTTTCTTAGGGCCACAAGGCTCACTCAAATAATTTTTCAGAACAATTTTTATAAGTTTCAATGCGCTTAAAAGCATTGGAACTTTAACTTGAACCAATTTTTCGTTACACTGGGCTGCCTCCAGGCCTAGTTACCACTTAAGCCACATTAACCAAAGCGATTAATGGGTTTCACCTGCCCTCTTGGCTGGCCATGGCCAATTTTTGGGATGTACATTAGTACTGTTGATACAGCAATTTTTGTGGGCCCTCGCCTACAGTGTAATCAAATTAATTTTTAGCCCACCTGCATTACAGCTGACGTTACCTCAGCTGTGTTGGGCAATGCAATGGGATATTTTTATGTACCGCCGGTGGGTTCCAGGGAGCCACCCATGCTGTAGGTGCGCACTGAGTTTTTAATACATCTGTACACTTCTAAAGAACCCGTCTGACTGGGCCATGCAGTGTGGGCCGAAGCCCACCTGTATTACGCACGACATTACTACCTCAGCTGTGTTGGGCAATGCAATGGGATATTTCTATGTACCGCCGGTGGCTTCCTGGCACCCACCCATGCTGTAGGTGCACACAGAGTTTTTACTACATCTGTACACTTATAAAGAACCCCAGTCAGACTGGGGCATGCAGTGTGGGCCGAAGCCCACCTGCATTAAGCACGACATTACTACCTCAGCTGTGTTGGGCAATGCAATGGGATATTTTTATGTACCGCCGGTGGGTTCCAGGGAGCCACCCATGCTGTAGGTGCACACTGAGTTTTTAATACATCTGTACACTTCTAAAGAACCCGTCTGACTGGGCCATGCAGTGTGGGCCGAAGCCCACCTGTATTACGCACGACATTACTACCTCAGCTGTGTTGGGCAATGCAATGGGATATTTCTATGTACCGCTGGTGGCTTCCTGGCACCCACCTAGGCAGTGGGTCCACAGGGAGTTTAACCTACATGTGTCCACTTGTAAAGAACCCCAGTCTGACTGGGGCATGCAGTGTGGGCCGAAACCCACCTGCATTAACCCTTTCCAGTCCACTGTGTGACCTGTGAAGACATTAGGGTTTAAGGCTGTACAGCTCCGTTGTTGGTAGACGTCCGTCGGGGTTCTCTTACTGTATATTGCCAGCCTCTCTGCTGTCGGAGCCTATCCTATGTGTCAGCTCATGCAGTACTGGCTTTAGCCAGCATATAACGCCGTTGTATAACGGCAGAAAAAGAGTAAGCCCCCTAGGAAAACCATATACAAATTGGATTGGAAAGGGTTAAGCACAACATTACTACCTCAGCTGTGTTGGGCAATGCAATGGGATATTTCTGTGTACCGCCGGTGGGTTCCAGGGAGCCACCCATGCTGTGGGTCGACAGGGACTTCACAATAGGGAGTTGTACCTGCCTGTGCCTATGAATTAAAAAGCCCGGTCTGACTGGGGCATGCAGACACCTTGACAGAATGAATAGTGTGTGGCACATAGGTTCCCCATTGCTATGCCCACGTGTGCAGCTCCTGATGGCGGTGGCACAGGATTCTATTTCTCATTGCTTCTGTACAGCATTGTGGGCTATCGCTCCGCCACTTTTAAAGAGGGTCGCTGCCTAGCCGTGCCAACCTCTGCAGTGTGTGCCTGCGGTCCCTCGTCATGGCAGACGCAATTCTAAATAGACATGAGCGTGGTGTGGCATGAGGGCAGCTGAAGGCTGCCCAGGGACACTTTGGTGTGCGCTGTGGGGGGGGAGGGGGGGGCGGTTGGGCAGCATGTAACCCAGGAGAAGTGTCAGTGGAGTGTCATGCAGGCAGTGATTGTGCTTTGTTGGAGGTAGTGTGGTGCTTAGCAAAGGTATGCCATGCTAATGAGGGCTTTTCAGAAGTAAAAGTTGTTGGGAGGGGGGGGGGCCCTCTCTTGCCGGTATTGTGGCTTAATAGTGGGACCTGGGAACTTGAGATGCAGCCCAACATGTAGCCCCTCGCCTGCCCTATCCGTTTCTGTGTCATTCCCATCACTTTCTTGAATTGCCCAGATTTTCACACATGAAAACCTTAGCGAGCATCGGCGAAATACAAAAATGCTCTGGTCGCCCATTGACTTCAATGGGGTTCGTTGTTCGAAACGAACCCTCGAGCATCGCGGGAAGTTCGTTCCGAATAACGAACACCCGAACATTTTGGTGTTCGCTCATCTCTAGTAAGCATATATTTGGCAGGCACCTTGCTACAGTCATCAGGAGAGCCTTAGAGTAGAATAATATGGGAAGCGAAGTGAAAGGCCAGGTAAAAATATATAAAGCTAATTAATACAGTTGAGAACCTTGCTATTAGAAATGGAAAATAAAAACACAGACAAAAAATCTGAAGGAAAGTAAAGGAGCAAGAGACATCGATTACAAACTAAAATGTTTCTACTCAAAAGCACAGAGCATGGGAAACAAACAAGGAAAATTGGAGCTCCTAACACAGGAAGAGAAATATGATGTCTTAGGTATCATGGAAACTTGGTGGGATGATACACATAGTTGGAATACAAGGCTTGAAGGATGCACAATTTTTTAAATTATTTATAAGAAACAGACCTAATAAAAGAGGAGGAGGTATTGTGTTCGGAAAACATACATCTCCACAGAGATTCAAGGTTCAGAGCATGGTAGTTCTGTAGAAACTGTTTGGGTAAGAATACAAGGAGAGAACAACATAAAGGACACCATTGTAGGCATTTACTATAGGCCACCTGAACAAGCAGAAGATACGGATGAACTCTTTTTACATCAGATGGCCAAGCTCTCAAAAAGGCATGACATAGTGATCATGGGAGATTTTACCTATCCAGGCATTTGTTGGGAATCTTTCTGGCAAAAGTAATGAATCCAACAAATTCTTATCCGCTCTTGCTGACAACATTATCTTCCAAAAGGTAGAAGAGAAAACAAGGGGATCTGCTATCTCAGACCTAATTCTTACCAACAGGGAGGAAATGGTTGAAGAAGTATGGGTGGCTGTGTCCATAGGAGGCAGTGATCTAGCTATCCTTGAATTTTGGGTAACAAGGGGAGAAAGAGCCAAGAAGACCCAGACCTCAAAGTCGGATTTCAGAACAGCAGATTTTAATGGACTCAGAAAGAGGAAGGGAAGGATCCAATGGCTGCATATTCTTATGGACAGAAATGTCTAAGAAGTTTGTGAAATATTGCAAAATGAGATTCTCAAAGCACAATCATTAACAATTACTAAAAGAAGGAAGAATGAGAAGCATTTAAAAAGACCAGGATGGATGAACACAGAGCTTACACAATGAAGAAAAATATGTTTATTAAATGGAAAGAGGGGGAATATCTAAATAAAAATTAATGCGGTCTGCAGAAACTGTAGTGCAAGTGTCAGAAAAGCTAAAGCTAATAATAAATTAAGGCCTGCAACAGACACTAAAAGCAATAAAAAAGGGAATTTGGGGGTATGCCAAAAGCAAAAGAAAAGTCAAAGATGCTATAGTATGTTTACAGGATGAAAATGAGGAATTAGTTACAAATGATGTTGGGAAGGCCAAACTTTTAAATTCCTATTTTTATATTTTTTCTCTCAGAACGTAAGTATAACATCAACTGATTTTTCCTGTGCTACTGTGAAAATAGAGGAATACATGCTATCAATAAACAGAGAGATGGTGAAGTTACACTTAGCTAATTTACATGAATACAAGTCTCTGGGTCCAGATTATTTACGTCCTAGGATACTGAAGGAAGCAGCAGAAGTAATTGCTGAACCACTCTCCATAATCTTTGAAAATTCATGGAGAACAGGAGAAGTCCCAGAAGATTGGAGAAGAGCAAATGTTGTCCCTATCCTCAAAAAAGGGAAGAAGGTGGATCCGGGAAACTACAGGCTTGTGAGCTTGACTTCTATACCGGGAAAAGATCTTTGAACAAATTATTAAACAGCATGTATGCAAGTACTTGGATGAGAATAGAGTAATTAACCTGAGCCAGCATGGGTTTATAACAAACAAGTCATGCCAGACGAATCTTATTTCCTTCTATGACAGAATCACCAACTGGGTTGATCAAGAAAACGGGGTGGATATACTATATCTTGACTTTAGTAAAGCATTTGACAATGTATCTTATACCATAGTTATTGAAAAATGACCAAATAAGGGATTGACAAGGCAACTGTTAGGTGGATTCACAACTAGCTGTGTGATTGTACTCAAAGAATGATCATAAATGGCTGCACGTTCCAGAAATCTCCAGAATGTAGAAGACTAATTTGGAACTCATAGACAACAGTATAGAATCGATCTTTATTGTTCTTTTTATATGTCAATGAGAAATAATAACTTAGCATCGGTATGGAAAACTATTTTTTCTTCTATTTATCATTATACTTTATATTTTTCCTTTCCCACTGGTGTGTGTATGGTGTATGGATGAGGGTTCCTCCCCATCTTTTTTTTCTTCCTTCCCCTTTTAGAACAATCTAATTCTGGTTGCTGTACTAAGAGCTATGGTTCACGGAAAAGCTTAAAAAATAGCGCTTACATAAAATCAACTTTTGGGTAATTTGGCAGACAGTGCTACTAATTAAGAGCTATTAGCATAATTAAGGAATTTATCACTGTTGTTGTCTAACTACCTGCTTGTGTTGAGATGTAATAGGTGGTTTAATGAAAGATACTTGCAATGATAATGATTGAAAATGTTTGTTTACGGTTATGTAAAAACTAAAATGCTTCAATAAAAACTGATTAAGCATAAATGGCTGCATATCCAATTGGAAAAATGTGTCAAGTGTTGTACCACAAGGCTCTATCCTAGGCCCAGTGTTGGTCAACATTTTTATAAATGATCTGGAGGAGAAATTGAGGGGAAACTGATCGAATTTGCAGATGATACAGCACGCTAAAACACAACGATCAGCGACTGTCAGTGCAGTTACACACAACGAGTATTGCTCAAAAGCCGTCTTTTGAGCGATAATCGTTGTGTCTAAATGGGCCTTAACAGAATGGCATTTAACAAGGAGAACTTCAAAGTCCTAAATCTGGACAAGAAAAATTAAAAAAGCACATACAGAATGGGAGGAATTGGGCTAAGCAGCAGCACATGTGAAAAAGACTTGGGCATACGAATCAAGAATGTGATGCAGTAGCAAAAAAGGCAAACACAATTCTGGTATGTATTAAGAGAAGCATGGAATCTAGATCACGTGAGGTAATTATGCACCTCTACTCTTCCTTAGTCAGACCTCATCTGGAATACTATGTCCAGTTCTGGGCACCCGTATTTAAAAAAGATATAGACAAACTGGAGCAAGTTCAGAGAAGAGCCACCAGGATGGTGAGCGGTCTGTAAATCATGTCCTATGAGGAACAGTTAAAGGATCTGGGAATGTTTAGCTTGCAAAAAAGAAGGCCGAAAGGAAACTTAATAGCTGTCTACAAATATCTGAAGGGCTGTCACAGTGCAGAGAGATCACCTCTATTCTCATTTGCACAAGGAAAGACTAGAAGCAATGGGATGAATCTGAAAGGGAGGAGACACAAGCTAGATATTAGAAAATATTTTCTGACAGTGAGGGTGATCAATGAGTGGAACAGGTTGCCACGGGAGGTGGTGAGTTCTCCTTCAATCAAAGTCTTCATACAAAGGCTGGGCAGACATCTGTCTAGAAAGATTTATTGTGTCCTGCACTGAACAGGGGGTTGCACCAGACGACCCTGGAGGTCCTTTCCAACTCTAGCATTCTACGAGTCTATGGTAGAGGAAGCACTGGATAGGGACAATTTTCTATGAAGGGTCAGACTGAACGGCAGATTAAGTACAGTCTAGAATTAATTAGGGAAAGAATAGGAAGACATTTTTAAAATGACAGGGAGAGTACTTTATCATGTCTGTGCCCGGCCAATCATCTCCAATCCCGGTGGGGGGCTGCAAGTACACCATGAAGTTTTTTGTGTGGTCTGGGCAAAATGGAAAGAAGTAGGGCTGCAGGTGAACTGACCTTAGTGTATCATATATATATTGGCGTATGTTGCTTTATTGGAGTTTATTATGAGTATATTATGGTTTTGTATATATTGTGTATATTTATAAATTCATGTTTTGAGTGGTAGGTAAGTTGAGTGGGGAGTTTGATTCATGCCTTGAACCATAGACTGGCACGCCCTGAACATTGAACTTTAAGCACAGACTGATGGAGCGGGTTTGGCCCCCAGGCAGTGGTGGGCACAATGTGGCATTGGTATTAAAAAGCAACAAAACCCTGGTGTGCCTTGGCACATCCTGAACTTTGAACTCTACACATCGACTTGTGGAACAAGCATGGCTCCAAGCTGTACTGGGGACCCCCAAAAAACGTAGGTAGTTTGGTTATATGCCGATTCAGTACAGAATAAGTAATGTATGTATGCAGTGAATCCACCAGCAGTATAGTGAGTACAGCTCTGGAGCATAATACATGATGTAACTAAGGTTCAGTACAGGATAAGTGATGTATGTACACAGTGAGTCCACCAGCAGAATAGTGAGTACAGCTCTGGAGCATAATACAGGATGTAACTCATGATCAGTACAGGATAAGTAATGTATGTACACAGTAACGCAACCAGCAGAGTAGTGAGTGCAGCTCTAGAATATAATACAGGATGTAACTCAGGATCAGTACAGGATAAGTGATGTATGTACACAGTAACTCAACCAGCAGAGTAGTGAGTGCAGCTCTAGAATATAATACAGGATGGAACTCAGGATCAGTACAGGATAAGTGATGTATGTACACAGTAACTCAACCAGCAGAGTAGTGAGTGCAGCTCTAGAATATAATACAGGATGTAACTCAGGATCAATACAGGATAAGTAATGTATGCACACAGTGACTCCACCAACAGAATAGTGAGTACAGCTCTGGAGTAAAATACAGGATGGAACTCAGGATCAGTACAGGATAAGTAATGTATGTACACAGTAACTCAACCAGCAGAGTAGTGAGTGCAGCTCTGGAGTATAATACAGGATGTAACTCAGGATCAGTACAGGATAAGTAATGTATGTACACAGTAACTCAACCAGCAGAGTAGTGAGTGCAGCTCTGGAGTATAATACAGGATGTAAAACATATCTAAATGCTGGGAAATGTAGCTCAGGTAAGATGGCTACTTCCATAGTCATGTACAAACAAGAGAATAAATAATATCTACAATCAGAAAATGCTAGATTAGAAAAATGCTTTTAATTTTGGTTTTAATTAATAACAACAATTTCAGTGATCTAAATGTCAGTTATATGCAGAATTTATTTGCAGAGCTGGAATCTAAACTTATACGAAAAAAGGAAACCGGAGCTCATTAGAGACAGCAGCGAGTAGAAATGATCTCCTGTTTTCTGTGTAAGAACAATGATTTCTGACAAGCTGTGTTACAGGAACCTTTGTGCATGAACACATTAATATCAGCAGCCGAGAGGCCTGGAAGCAGAGCATGTATGCAATGTTCAAAAAAAGCCATTTCCCCGATTTTCCCGTCTCATAAGTGGCCGCTGATTCATCTTGGTCTCTGTACAAGGGCTGTAATGGTGATTTACTGGTCTATTGATCCATTGCTTACAAACCCAGAAATCTATTCTTGCAGAGACTGATTGCACATTGTGTCCGCACATGAAACACAACATCACACGGCCATTTTGTTTGAGATCAACGGACGGCGTTATCATGTGGAACCATCAGTGCACATACAATGAATATGTGAGAATAGGCATTTTATTTCCTTACTGTTCCTAGTATTTCACTGCATGTGACATGCAGCGAAACACAAAGACATCAGATCCTTGTGCATTGTTTCCACGGATACCCACAACTGCGAAACTTTATTATCACTGGACAGCTCTTATCACAGACTGTATATGTAGAATGTAGTTTGTCTCATTGTCGATTCAATAATTTGTCTTAATTTATGTTTCCCTTCAGAGACTCATTTAGATACAATCTAGATAGCAAGTTTAGTTACTTTGTACATGAACTACATCACTTATCCTGTACTGATTCTGAGTTTCCTCCCTTTATTATACTCCAGAGCTGCACTCACCATTCTGATGGTAGAGTCACTGTGAACATACATTACTTATTATGTACTGATCCTGAGTTCTATCCTGTATTATACTCCAGAGCTGCATTCGTTATTCTGCTGGTAGAGTCACTGTGTGCATACATTACTTATCCTGTACTGATCCTGAGTTACATCCTGTATTATACTCCAGAGCTGCACTCACCATTCTGCTGGTAGAGTCACTGTGAACATTCATTACTTATTCTGTACTAATCCTGAGTTCTATCCTGTATTATACTCCAGAGCTGCACTCACTATTCTGCTGCATGAATTAACTTATGAGGCGATTCACCTTTTTACATATCCTATACTAATATTTAGATTTGCAAGAAGTAAACTCTACCCACCAAGGGACACCGAGAAAATCTGTCGAGGCTCAGGAAATAACTGCCTCAGTCTGCAGAAACTCTGTTTAATGTAAAAAAACAGATTCAACGTCTCCAATATCATTATCATCTAGGTGAATCATATCGATATCAGGAGCAAAGAAAGAAAAAGACTTATCAGATACAGTATCCATCAAACCTCAGCTCTTTAAGCCCAGATGACACGAACAGCCTCCGGCACCATGGACAAGTTGGCTTCGTACCACTGAGCTGCAGCCCTCTTCTGGGCCCAGTAAACAAACAAATGCACAATTATCCAGACTGTGATACCTGTGAAATCTGAAAACAAGACTATACAAGCAAATGAGGATGAACATACAGCTTGTGCCGGGATGATGACCATCTACCTAGACACTTGATAACAGACTCATTTAAACTGGGCCTTGCGGCCGAAGTAGCTGCCCCAATGTGAAAAGAATGACTGGAAAAGGAAAACTCCATAAGACCGAGAGGAGAAATACATTTAGAAAAATGGCCCTAAATTGATATCGAGATAGCGGAGAGCTGTCCTCATGCAAAAAGAAAAGCTGCCTACTGGACAGAGACCGAATCGCACGATTATCATGCATAGCACTAACCGAGCATATATTACTATGTGTAATCGCCCAAATATGCAACCAACAACCTTTTCCTTAGAAATCCATCTTGGACCTTGCAATAAAAACAGACACCTGCTTTTTAAACATTGAAACCTGATCAAGCTGCAAACCCGACAAATAAGCCAGACAATGCGGCAAAAGCTCCCCAATACTAAAAGCCCCAAAAAACATAAGACAGAAAGCAGATGAGAATAAACAAGATTCAAAGGGAGCGTCACACACAACCACACAGACTCTGCATAGATGAAGCCACAAAGCAGGTGCAATAGGAACCTGCCATTAGGAGAACGCCCAGCATGCCAAAACTCTTCCAAGATCTGCTCCACAATAAAATAATCGTAAATCGGACGACAACCCTATACTTGATGCACCTGCCAAAATTCTACAAATGCTAGAATAAGACAGACACTCCAGAAACAAAGATAAGCAGAAAGAAAGAGACATAAATTCTGTCATAAGGAGAAAACACATACCTATTGCAAAATTAAACCCAATGAAACCAAGCTGAGATGCAATTCTTCCATGTCGACAGTGACCACAGCAACAGATCTGCCATCATGACCAAATTGATCCCCAGAGATCCTTCGGGCATGTCGCCCCATCTTCATCAGCCCACAGCATCAAGACCTGCAACTTCTCCAACTGAAAGTGGGAAATAGAATCGGATGACATTGCATACCTGGAATGTGAACAGCCTCAATCCAGATATTTACACGCAAATCCAGCAAAACAAGGTGACGTAATAACTTAACTATCATAGCAGGTTTAAATTATAATTAATAGCACTCACAACCCCCTTGTTAGCAGTATGCAATAAAATCCTCTGGTTAGCAATCAGCTGACCTATAAACCTAAAGGCAACGCAATAGGAAATAACTCCAAAAGAACCAAATTGGACACAATGCCATTACTTACCCACTGATCATAACACCAATGACCGTTCCAAAATGCTCCAAACCAACACTACCGGCCATATTTATGAAAAGCTGCAAATAACTGATGACATAAAATCCACTTGCAGCAGCAACTTCCCATTATACTCCTATAAAATTCAAGCCAAATGTTCAAATCCTCACCGCCCTCAGGACAGATAGAAATGAGAAACAAAGGGTTACGAGTGTCGGCAATAACGCTACCTAATCTTCTACAAAAACCCTTACCATGGGCAGAAGTGCAGAAGAAAATGCTAACAGACCCAACAGCGACTGCACATCCTTATCCCAAACTGAGCACTTGCAAAGCAAAAAATGAATTTTATTGCAAGCGTTCTTAATCTTCTCCCTAGGAAGCTGAAATTCCCAATGAATTAAATCAATGACCATCCCAAGGTCCTCAATGCATGTCATAGTAAACATTTTATTCTTACGTATTTTTAGTGAACACCAAAAATAGAACAAATAGAGGAAAATACAGATAAGAAATTTCCACAAACAGGGAATCAGCCCAAAAATAAAAAATCATCTAAATAATTCATTACACCCCTTTATTCTACTGCAACAACACACTCTAAAACGGTAGAGAAGGTTTCAAAATAAGAACAACTTGGGGAGCAACCCATAAAAGCAACCAGAAACTGAAAGCCCAAAGAGTTATACGACTCAGGAGAAATGGGAAGCAATAGAAGTGCATACTGAAAATCAGTTTTAGCCAACAAAGACCCATTGCCAGAAGATCAAACTAGCGAAACAGCCTGACCAAGAGTGGCATAACTATTAGTTGAAAGGGGTTTATCGATCTCAACACTTAATGAACCGCTATAGGGAGAAAACAAATGGTGAAGAATACAAAAAGAATTAGAATCCTTCTTGGGAACCACACCAAATGGAGGTAAAGAAAAAGGACTAGCGATCCCACCCAGAGTTAATCCTGCTCAGGAACCTGCTGATTCTCCAATTTTACTGGCATCCAGGCTGTTGGAAAGTAATTCCTTTGCGGATGGCTACGCAGGCTAACTAGCCGCCTTAAAACAATGGATGCTATCACTACATTTCATTAAATGCAAAACAGGTGCCCTTAGGCAGCACCCTGGTATTGTTAGAATTGACACCTTAGGACACATGTGTCAAACACAAGGCCCGCGGGCCGAATCCGGCCCGCTGCCCCATGTTATGTGGCCCGCGGCATGCCGACGGCCGCTCACCACTGTAGTGATTACCAGCTGGGGTGCCGCAGCTCCCCACTTGTAATCACACTGACAGCGCTGATCCCGGCGCACACTCTGACATCAGAATCCTTCCCCCCTGAGTCCCCTGCTATTCAGTTCCGCAGGAGAGGACTCAGGGAGGAAGCGTGCCGTGCTGCACCCGGGCACATAGGAACTTTTTCCACAAGACTTTTGCACTATTGAGCAATACCAGCAACCTGATTAGTTGTCTGGGTTGGCTGATTCACAGTGATTGGTTGTTGGCTGTTTGGTGAATCAGCGAACCCAAATCAGGTTGCTGGAATTGCTCAATAGTGCAGAAGTCTTGTGGAAAAAGATAATATGCCACCCGGGCTCAGAACGATCCGAGGAGGAGCAGCACTGACAGCAAGGAGGAGGTAAGCATATGGCTGGGGAAGGGGAAGTTAATATTGCTGCTGGGGGGTGGGGGGTTAATATTGTTGTTGCTGGGAGGAGGTTAATATTGCTGATTGCTGCCGGGGGTGAGGGGGTTAATATTGCTGGTGTGTTGGGGGGGGGGGGGTTTAATATTGCTGATGTGTTGGGGGGGGGGGGGGGTTAATATTGCTGCTGGGAGGGGTTAATATTGCTGCTGGGAGGGGGTAATATTGCTGCGGGGGTGGGGTGGTAATATTGCTGGTGGGGGTTAATACTGTTGCTGGGAGGGGGTTAATATTTCTGCGGGGGGGAAGGGTTAATATTGCTGGGAGGGATAATATTGTTGCTGGGTGTGGGGGAATAATATTGTTGCTCAGTGGGGGGTTAATATTGCTGCTGGAAGGGGGTTAATATTGCTGCCGGGTTGGCAAGGGGACGGGGGGTTAATATTGCTGCGGGGGTTAATATTGCTGCTGGCTGGGTGGGGGTTAATACTGTTGCTGGGAGGGGGTTAATATTGGTGCGGGGGGAAGGGGTTAATATTGCTGGTGGGGGTTAATATTGCTGCTGGGAGGAGGTTAATATTACTGTGGGGGTCGCTATTACTACTGGGGCCACTGTGGGGATCGCTATTACTAATTGGACCACTGTGGGGGTCAATACTTTTACTGGGGCCACTATGAGAGTCACTATTACTACTGCAACCACTATAGGGGTCACTATTACTACTGCGACCACTATAGGGGTCACTATTACTACTGCGACCACTATAGGGGTCACTATTATCACTGTGACCACTATAGGGGTCACTATTATCACTGTTACCACTATAGGGGTCACTATTATCACTGTGACCACTATAGGGGTCACTATTATCACTGTGACCACTATAGGGGTCACTATTATCACTGTGACCACTATAGGGGTCACTATTATCACTGTGACCACTATAGGGGTCACTATTATCACTGTGATCACTATAGGGGTCACTATTACTACTGTGACCACTATAGGGGTCACTATTACTACTGCGACCACTATAGGGGTCACTATTACTACTGCGACCACTATAGGGGTCACTTATCACTGCGACCACTATAGGGGTCACTATTACTACTGTGACCACTATAGGGGTCACTATGACTACTGCGACCACTATAGGGGTCACTATTAGGGTTCACTCACACGGGCGTAATTGCATTTCGGTCGCACAAATACGCTATGTATTTGCGCAATCGAAAATCGCTTATGCCTGCGTATTTGGGCATGCAGAAAAGAACACAGACGGGCCCACTGAGATGGTGCACAAATATGCAGTGAATACACAGGTTTCCTGCGCATTCACCACGTATTTGCGCGCCCCATTCACTTCAACGGCCTATCGGGGTGCGTAGTACGTAACAAAATAGGTCATGCTGTGTGAAAATATACATCATGTGAATGAACTCATTGGAATCAATGGCTTCTATTCACTGCATATTATGTACGCAAATACGCTTGTGTGAACGAGCCCTTACTATACTGTCTTACAAGCGGCCCTTTGAAGGTCCCCATAAGCCTGATGTGGCCCTCGGTGAAAATGAGTTTGACACCCCTGCCTTAGGAGGTACCATAAGATTCAACCATAACCCAACATCTTTAATGTCCCGTCTTAAATTATAATGTCAGCGCTCAAGCCTGGGACCTCCTGCGCCACTGAAAAAGAAAGTCGCCATGCTGAAAACCTGTGCCTTTATTGTGGGAGCCTTTTCACCTGTTATTCAAGACGACGTAAAAATGTTTCCTCAATTCCACCATTTTGTCCTTCCCATATAGATCTTAATGGAAAGTCAGAAGATACAGTGCTCGGTGATGTTGGACATGGGAACAGGAGGAAACTTCATGGACTTAAGATTCGCTCTTGACAAAAACATTACAAGTAGACCTAAGCCCATACCTGTTGATATGGAAACCGTGTATGGATCACCCTTGTCCTCGGGACCAGTCACACAGGAGACAAACTGGAGCTCCACATAGAACTTGACCATCAAGAAACCATCAGCTCCCAGCGCTTCTCCTCCCCTAAATTTCCGGTGATTCTCAAGTTCCCCTGTTTTTTTACTCATAATTTCTCTATCAACTGGGAATCAAGGACAATTGCTTTCCCTTCAGAGTACTGTAGGGAGAACTGCAAGATGGCACCATCCACCTCCAGACCAGTCCAAGACCCCAAGGATTGTCAGCAGAACGGCGCCAAAGTTACCAGTCCAATGCCAAATGTTCAGAGATGTCTGCAGCAAGAAGAAAGATGACTAACTACCACCTCATTGGCCAAATGATTGCCGAGTGGAGTTGCTCCCTGGAGTCTGTCTTCGGTTCGGGTGGATCTACAGCCTTTGAGAACCAGAATTGAAGGTACTCTGAGAATACCTGGACAAAAACTTGAAAAAGGGTTTCATTATACCTTTTTTCTTTCCGGGCCGGGGCGCTCATATATTTGTGGAAAAGAGTGACTCAACCCTGTGGCCATGTATCAATTACAGGGAGGTAAATAAGATTATGATTAGAGATGAGCGAACGTGTTCTTAACGAACACTTACGCACCCGGACACCGGCTTTACCGAGGACTTCAGTGTCCGCGCGTAAAGATTCGGGGGGCGCCGGGGGGCGGGGAGAGGCGCGGCGGCGCGGGCGGCAGCAGCGGGGAACAGGGGGGAGCCCTCTCTCTCTCCCTCTCCCCCCCACTCCCCGCCGCACCCCCCCGCGCTGCCACGGCGACCCCCGAACTTTTTTCGCCCGAGCACGGAATTGCTCGCAAAGTTCGGTGTTCGGGCGAAAAGGGGCGGAGCCGAACACGTTCGCTCATCTCTAATTATGATTAAAAAAATTGCTACCCCCTACCCTTGATCCCGTAATTGCTAGAGAGACTCCGCTCTGCTAAGATCTTCACTAAACTGTGAAGATGAGTGGGGATGTGGGGATGAGTGGAAGACTGTATTAAGAACAAGGTATGGTCATTTCGAATACCCAGTAATGCCGTTCGGCCTTTGCAATGCTCCCGCTACCTTCCAGCACTTTATTTATGACGTATTTTGAGACTTGTTAGACCAATTTGTGGTGGCATACCTCAATGACATTCTTTTCTTCTCTGATAACATAGAAGACCATTGCAGGGATCGGTACCAGGAGGTCCTGGTTCTCCCCTTCCTCCCTTGTACTGTGAACCTAGACCTCCTGTTACTGACCCCTGGCATTCCTCCTGAAGACGTTACCCGCCACCTTCCTTGTACTGTGAACTGAGACCCATTGTTGTAGACTCCTGGTTCTCCCCTGACTACTCTCTTGATCTGCAATGCTATATAGGATAAACTGAAAGCTTTTTCATGAAATTCTCGTCATATAAAACAAATCTGTTCCTACAAAATTCTTGTGTAATTCCTACACAATATCACGGTGTTAAAAGACACTGGAACATTTCCCAGGATGCTACTTCACTAAAATACTAGTATAAATACAAAAAGCTTGCGACCAATTCTGAAAAGTACAGGAAATAGGACACTGCCTATCCTCCTCAGACTTGCCCTTTTTTATCATTAACCCCGATTCCACCAGCTGTGACCCAGGCCTCAGCGACATCACCAACAGAAGGGGAACAGTCACCCCCCAGCCTGATCCGCAGCGACACAAGGAGGATTAACCACCAACTGTAACAATGTTAGAACATTAGGTAGTGAAGCCAAAAAGGTATAACTCATCAGCTCCAGGATTCCATCTAGGGTCCATACTTGGAAGTGTAATTATCTGCTGTGAAGGTCGGATATCACCTGCTATGGCTGAAGGATCCCAACGATGCTGCCTTTATTCAGACTGCAATGCAGGGAAGCCTAGATACCTCAGACTTGTCGCCAACTGCCTGAAGCACTGAAGATCTGGATGCTGAGAGGAAGAAGCTAGACCAGGGAAACAAGGAAAAAGGGCCTGCTCTGCTGAAAAACCATATGTTGTCCCTGAAGCTCTACTACCAACTGCTGCTGAAGATGTGACGGAAAAGAGGAGGATTGCTAAGGCTCACACTGGGATGACTGCAGTTGGTGTTGTCCTGAAGTCCCCTCTGGCTGCAAGAAAAAACCCTGAATACTGTCCTGAAAGTGCCGCTTGAGGGATTCCTGCTGATGGAGGAACAGTGATGGGCATGGCCAAAGAAGCAGCAGAAGAAAAGTCCCCAGGCAGGTCCAGCCATGAAACGGAGCCCCAAATATCCCCGATTACCGGAAAGCCACAATTGAAAGTCACATCAGCATAAAAGTGGGCACCTGACGCACGTACTGTATGCCCCCCGGGAACAACGAGCCAGGGGGAGCAACCGACCCTTTTTCTCTTCAAGCGGTGATACTACTTACGGATTCAAATGTGATTGTTCTCAGCAAGAGAAACCACATAATATTGTAGATATGATACCTTTTAATGGCTAACAAAAATACATGATGTAATAGCGAGCTTGCGAACCTCTTGGGTTCTTCTTCAAGCTAGAATGTAATAGATTCGAAGAGGCATGAATGGAATAGATCCAAAGGCTCACAAGCTCACTATAACATCTTGTATTTTTGTTAACCATTAAAAGGTATCATATCTACAAGATTACATGGTTTCTCTTGCTGGGAACAATCACATTTGACTCAACTGGCTGACATGGTACCAAACCTTTGTTTTCATTATACTTATGGATTGGCACCACAGACAACGGAGACACATAGAATGATAGAATAGTGGATTTGGAAGGAACCCCCAGGGACATTCCGCAGCTGTGCCCAGTGCATAACACTGCGCTAGGCAGTCTTCCAGACAGTCAGCAACATCACTGTTCTCTGTTCTCCTACAAAGATCACAGACTAGGGCCTCTATAATGTAAGGAGATTTTCTTCTACAGCTCCAGGTCAAGGCAAGTAAAAATGGCAGTCACCAGCCTTGAACCTAGCTTTTATAACCCAGTAGGTCACATGCACTTCCTGTGAGCCCTGATACCCTGTTGTTGCTGCAGGACAGTGAAATCTGACCCCAAGAACAGCAGCCAATAGGTCAAAGACCTGAGTACTAGTGTATCTTGTTGACACCGGAAGCTAGGGGTGTGACAGCTATTAGCAGGAGTGAATGTCCCTGTCATGCCCCTTGCTTCTGATTGGGAGATAAGATACAGCAGTAATGCCCAGGCAGCAGGAATGACCAGGGAAGTGAGCATAAAGCACACTGTGTATCCTGACACAGTGACTGCGCTGTGAGGCAGACGAGGACAGTGAGCGTCTGCCAGTCATCAGGCTAACGGCAGCAACTGTGCTTGGACTGCTGCTCAGCCGTTCCATCCAGGAACACACAGAGAGCGACCGTAGCTGCCCACCTTACTGATCAGGTAGCAAGCACTGCAGGAGTGTACAGTGCGGGACCTGACTATCTGCCTGGAGATGACTAGAAAAAAACTTAAAAATCTTCCACCCAAGTTCTGAGGGGTCCACAAGGGATGTTCATAATCGCATGTGGAACCTTCCTTAATATCCAAGTTCCTGCTATTCACACAATGGGTAAGAGGGGATCCAGTGACTTGTATGGGACACTGGTCTAGGCATGCTCTGTGACCTCTGCAGTGGTAGGTGTGCAAGAACAGAAGTAGATAGTCACAGCTAAAGGCCCATTTACACGGAACGATGATCGCTCAAAAATCACTAAAAAGCAGTCATTTGAGCGATAATCATTGCGTCTAAATGCGCAGCCATCGTACACTGCTAGCTGATCGTTAAATTCAGTCCAACCTAAAAATCGTTGTTCAGCCTTATGAGCAGTTCTCCACGGGAGTGCTGATAGCATTTTTTCACAATGGAGAACAAAAGAACTGAAAGTTGATAAGAGCCCTCAGGCTATTAACTGCTTTCAGCTAAGGCTTCATTCGCACACTTAATTGCTCTTAAGTAGCTGAGTAGCTGCTTAAAAGTTTATGCAAAAGGATCGCTCAAAGCTGTCACTCAAACTGTCGTTTGAGCGATCTTTGAGCGATCATCGGCCCGTGTAAATGGGCCTTAACAGCTATTGTGAATGGTAGATACTGTGTTATCTATATATAGGTATCGACTCTCAGTATAATCCTGCTTGTGATGTTAGTGAGGTGAAGGCTGGGAAGTTTCCTCTACAAAACAGGAAGTGTCAGACTATTATTAGGCTATATATATATATATATATATATATATATATATATATGTTGTCACCTCTCAGTATAATCTTGCCTGAGATGAGAAGTTATGAACTAAATGCAAAAAAAATGTGCTTTATGTTTTTTTAAAAATTATATCTTAGGACTTCCACTAGTGTTTTTTTAACGCTGCGATATCATTGCGTTTTTTTAATGCAAATGTCAATGGGACTTTCTAATGTTAAAATCGCATCACACAAAAATCGCAAGTTTATGCTTCTGGGATTTTTGTGCAATTCGATTTTAACTTTAGAAAGTCCCATTCACATTTGCATTTAAAAAACGCAGCAAGATCGCAGCGTTAAAAAAACGCTAGTGGGTAGAAGCCCTTAGCTGGTAAAGCAGAGGATTGTAGAAGCAATCCTTAGTTCACTGGTTCGATTTCGTCTCAACAGATCTTTCTTTTCCAAACAGAGGGTGAATAGAAGTACTACAAATAAGTGCTACATAAATCAAAACATAAGTGTGAGTGCTGTATTCTATATGTGCTGTGTCTTAGGTGTGTGACTTCGGATTAGTGACTGAATTCAGGGACTTTGGAAGAATCACTTACTTAATAAGAATTACTGCTTATTTATTAGAATTTTTGCATATATTACTTTCATCTAATTTATCCGTACGATCCCAATTTAGAATAAATTGCTCCATGATTGCTAATGCTGTCCACTGTACATCTTGTGGCATATATGCAGTCCTTGAACAGCCTTTCGAGGGTGCATACTGCTGTACAAGACGTGAGCGTGTTGCATATTTGGAAGGCCAGATTCTGGATGTAAATGAGCAGCTTGTAACTGACGCGGCTGGAACATCAAAGATCACCTAGTGAAAAGCTTTCTTAAACCGACGAAACCGCAGAGTGATTGGTTATCTCGCTTCATTCCCAAGGGGACCTTTGCATGCTCCAATTGTTTGGTATGCAAGTTTATCAAAAGAGGGGACGTTTTCAAATCAACCAATACAAGGAAAGAATATTCAATCCGAGATTTCATAAACTGTATATCCACGAATGTGATCTACCTCATCACTTGCGTGTGTCGGAAACAATATATAGGTAAGACTCGTCAACAATTTTGCCGCAGAATTCTAGCACACATCGGTAACATCGGAAGGAATGAAACCACCTCGGTAGCCACTCACGTTTGGCAACAACATGGTGGCAACCCAAACTGTTTGAAATTCCAGGGTATGGAAATTATACGACCTGATGGAAGAAGAGGAGATGTGGACTCCCTGCTTCTCCAAAAAGAGGCAGGATGGATATATCGTTTTGAGACCCTCCAACCATCAGGATTAAACGAACAACTGTCATTCAATTGCTTTCTCTAGGGAACATCAGAGATTACGGTCTTTTGCCTCAACCTAACGGATTGATTCAAATCCTTAGGACCTTACATTTTATTTTAACCTAACGGATTGACTCAAATCCTTAGGACCTTATGCTATATACATATATACGCACTCCTTGCTTTCTGGCCATTATTGCTAATGACATTTTTTTCTGGGGTCTGAGACCTATTCAGGGACATTTAAACCACACGTCATCCAGACCATATGATGCAACTCATCAAGCTATCGATGTCTACCCCAAAAACTAACCTGTACTGAAACATGGCCAATAAGTTGTATTCTACTCAAGCACCTTATTTAAACAACATTGACAAAAAAAACATAAAAAGAATCTCTTAGGTTTGATCTCTTATTTTAATAAGAAAAGTGCTGGCTCTTAGTATATTCTATATAAAAACAGCGCTTTTAATTTTCAGAGATGGCAATTACACCACGCCCCCTATAACTATTGGTGCTCAGTTCCATCATAAACGCCCCTTCAATTGTCACAATGCTGTTATTGACCGAGATGCGAACCGCTCACTAAGGACACACCCCTGTATTCACAACAACCGCCCCTATATACGTCATTACAGAGGTATATCCTAGGACTCACGCTGTCTATCAGTGTATCCCCGAGACGCAGTACGCCATGACGTCAGTCCCAGACGTACAACGTCGTGACATTGGTGCAACAACACGTCGTGACGTCAGTTGAGTGGAAACGCCCCCACGACGCGTCCCTTTGGCCGTATGCAGTCTAATATGGAATCGAGATCAGTATCCACTGATCTACGAGCGGGAACGCGAAACTTACACCTTATAACATGTCGTGACATAGTGATCCGGCTCCCCTCCGCCCGCTGATACCCGGTAACGGCAGATTACTAGTCTCACATGGCCTATATTTACAATCTCAAGCCATATGATTGGCCAACCGGGATGGACCAACCCACCTGGAGGCGGGGTTTGTCGCTATATAAGCACCATTTTACTTGGCGGCTCTTACTCCCTAGCCTACCATCAAGGCGATGGGAACTACCTTTCGTCATGCTCTGATTCCTTGCGCTATCTAATCTCCTATAGGGACATTGTGGGCACACTAATTTCAGTTACGCATAGAACTTCTATTTGACTGAACTAAAAAATCTCCTTATGAAGCATTAGGAGGATAGGCTCTTCTTTCTGTTAAGTCAGTCTGTTCCTAATTTTGCACCCTAGTGCATTGGAACAATCTATATTGGGTTTAGGAGACCAATCCTTGTCTACCTACTCCATTCATACTGACTCAGATCTGATATTGGGGTACTGTTTAACCAACTTCAGACCCAATTTCAGACCCAAGACTATGCGTCCAGTGTGTGCGTTCTATCTCCACAAAAAAAACACTGAGATAGATAAAGAATAAGGGTGCAATACCAGAAACAACTAACCTTGAATCAATGCGTTCTATTAGCGTTGGTTTCAAGGTTTAACCCTATCAGCGCAAATTTAACACCAAGAGCTCATATCCCATTGGGGACCTATATTCTGCAGTGATACTCAAGCTATACACTATTGCAATTTCCGAAGTACTAAATCTCCTGAAGATCTACGTACACACAGTGGTGAAACGCGTAGAGAGTAGGAGTACTGATCAATAGGAGCATTGATCCCCAATAAACTACTTTCTTTAACTGGACACCGTCTTTTCCAGCGCAGAAAGTAGAAAGTACTGACAGAAGTACCTAGTTCCTTAGGTTAAGCATTCCTCTAAACCTGAGAACTATCACTCCATATTAAGATATGACATCTTTGGTTCTGATTTTTCACATACAGAACAACTGGTGTTAAAGGGACTACTACCTCCAACCAGTGGTGTTGCTGGGAATACTACCCATAATCAAAAACACCCATCTATGGTTCTTTCATTGGAACTTTTTCAAATGTTCCCGTGTAATTGAGTCCCAGTCTGGAGTGCGACATATAAAAAACACGTGTCAACACACATTGAGTGTCAATTTAACTCCAAGTTGTGTCGCTTAATCCGCCACTCGTCACTCCCCTTGATTGACAAGCGGTTGACGTACCCTCTACAACTTGGAATTGTTTTTGTGTCTTTGTTGTGCCCTAAGTGCGTTTTAAAATAAACTTAATAAAATTTATGATTTTAACTAAGTCACGTCTGTGAATAGAGCTTGTAACTCTGAGATCTATTGGCAACATGAAAAGGAGTTTGCTGCTCACTGAGCCGGCACTTGCTGGGGTAGATGTGTAGGTGGATGGTAGTATGAGGGTGTAGGATGAGCAGGTACTTGCTAGGGTAGAGGTGGGAATGGCTGGTAGTATGGGAGAGCAGGATGAGCAGGCAGCTAAATTGTGGACAGTTAGAAAAGGGAGAGATGGAAGAGATCTAGAGAGGCTAGCCCTGAATTGGCACAACCCTACAAGTTTGCAAAATTGGCAGATGAAGGGGATGGCAATAGAGGATTAGCACTGCTGCAGCACGACATGGCCTCTGATCACCAGAGGAATGTCTGCTCCAGTAAGAAGGAGAATAGGAGTGCAGGGCAGACTAGACAGGTCCTGGTAGTGGGAGACTCAATTATTAAAGGGACAGACAGGGCAATCTGCCACAAATACTGGAACCGTTGAATGGTGTGTTGTCTTCCTGGCACTCAAGTTTGACACATCATGAATCGGCTTGACAGATTACTGGAAGGCGGTGGTGAGGATCCAGCAGTCATGGTGCACTTTGGCACCCATAAAAAAATAGGGGTAGCTGGAAGGTCCTTAAAAACGATTTCAGGGAACTAAGATGAAAGCTTAGAGCAAAGACCTCCAACGTAGTATTTTCTGAAATACTACCTGTACCTCGTGCCACACCAGAAAGGCAGCGGGAGATTAGGGAGGTAAACAAGTGGCTCCAGAGTTGGTGTGCGAAGGAGGGGTTTGGGTTCCTGGAGAACTGGGCTGACTTTACTGTTGGCTTTAGATTCTACTGTAGCTTTAGTCTGCATCTCAATGGGAAGGGGGCAGCTGTGCTAGGAGCGAAGATGACTAGAAGGTTGGAAGAGTGTTTAAACAAGGAACTTGGGGGGGATGGGCGATTAGAGATATAGAGGAGAAGATAGTGTAGACAATGACCTGGGTCTAAGTAAAATAAAAGGGGTGCGGAGATGTGGGAGGGGTTGGTACAATTAGAACTGACAGAATATTTAATAGGGACACCCTTAAAAAATACCCAAAAACCCCCAAACTGTATGGTGACTAATGCTAAAAGTCTGACCAATGCTAGAAGTCTGACCAATAAGGTTGACAAACTGGAAGTAATGATGTCTGAGGAAAATTATGACCTCGTTGGATGAACACCGGAAAGGATTTTGTCTTTATGTAAAATCCTGTTTAAAACCCACATTATGGGAAAATACATGTGAGAGAGATGAGCATGTGGAGTCTGTATGGGTAGAGATACATGGAGGGAAAAACAATAAAATGCTCATAGGGGTTTTCTATAGACCACCAAACATAACAGAAGCCACCAAAATCTATTACTGAGGCAAATAGGTAGAGCAGCAAATCACAATGAGGTAATTATCATGGGGAGCTTTAACAATCTGTATATAATCTGGTAACAAGTTTCTGTCAATAGCTAAAGATAATTACCTTACCCAACTTGTACAGGACGACCCAACTAGAGGGACAGCCATTTTGGGCTAAATATTAACCAACAGACATGGCAGTATATCAGGGGTGCAGGTCGGGCGGCACCTTGGTAATTGTGACTGCAATATAATACATTTCAACTTGTCTTAATAAGAGTACAGACAATAAATGTGAAATGTTTAAAACCATCTTAAATATTTACAGTGAGCAGTTCATACTTGAACCTTTGTACCGGAATAAAAGGCTTAGTAATAGAAGAAACCCAATGTGGCTTAATAAAGATGTAAAGGGGCCAATAAACAACAAAACGAAAGCGTTTAAACTACTAAAACAAGAAAGCAGTAAAGAAACACTAAAAACTTAAGGAGAAAAATGAATGATGTAAAAAGCAAATAAAAGCAGCAAAGGTGGAGATAGAGAGACTTATTGTCAAGGAAAATAAAACTAACCCTAAACTGTTCTTCAACTATATAAATAGTAAAAAGAGTAATACTGAAACTGTTAGCCCTTTAATAAATAATGAAGGAAAAAATGTAGAGGGTGATGAGGAGAAAACAAATCTATTAAATAACTTTTCTCCAGTGTATTCACAGATGAAAAATAAATGTCAAATGAGATGCAGAGTAATAGAGTAAACTCTCCATTAAATGTCACCAGTCTAACCCAGGCAGAAGTGCAAAGCTGCCTTAACAAGATAAAAATAGACAAATGGCTAGTCCCAATGGCAAACACCCCCTTGGTTGTAAATAAATTAAGTAATGTGATAGACAGACCCTTGTTTCTTACATTTAAGAGCTCTATAGCGACAGGGTCTGTTCTACTGGATTGGCGCATAGCCAATGTGTTACCACTATTCAAAAAGGGGTCCAAAAGTGATCCTGGAAACTACTGGCTGGTAAATTTAACTTCTATTGTGAGTAAAATGTTTGAAGGCTTTCTAAAATATGCTACTCTGGAGTACCTCAAGGAAAATAGCTGTATATCTCTGTATCAGCATGGGTTTATGAGAGATCGCTCCTGTCACACCAATCTGATCAGCTTCTATAAGGAGGTAAGTTCTTTACTGGACTAGGGCGAGTAATTTGATAGTCAGCAGAATTTTAATAAGTTGCTACCTCAGTATAAGCAATTTAGTGCTGTCTGCAGCAAGAAAAAAGCTGATAAACTACCCCCTCATCGGCCTTATCATTGCTCAATAGGATTGCTTCCTGAAACAACCATTCCTTTTGGCGAATTAACAATCTTTCCGAAACAGAATTACTCAGAGAATATGTGAATGAAAATGTAAAGAAAGGCTTCATTTGACCTTCTTCACCCCCAGCTGAGGCACCTTTGTTCTTTGTAGGAAAAACAGATTGAACATTGTAGCCATGTATTGATTATAGAGAACTAAATAACATAACTGTTAAAAATTGCTTCCCTCTCCCCTTAATTCCAGAATTGCTGAAAAGACTCAGTTCCACTAGAATTTTACCAAACTAGATCTAAGAGGAGTCTATAAACTTATATGGATTCAGTCAGGGAATGAATGTAAGACTGCCTTTAGAACCAGATATGAACATTTGGAATACCTGGTTATGCCTTTTGGTCTTTGCAATGCTGCTGTCACTTTTCAGCCTTTTATTAATGATGTGTTTTGAGATCTCTTGGATCTGTTTGTTGTTGCTCATCCTGATGACCTTCTTATATTTTGAGACAACTTGGAGGAACATCGCAGGCATGTCCAGTTAATCCTGGGATGTCTGCAAAAGTGTCATCTCAATATCAAACTAGAAAAATGTGAGTTTGAAAAAAACAGATTTCAATTTCTCAGATATATAATCTCCCTAGATGGTCTGAGTATGGACCCTAGTAAAATTAAAGCTGTGGTTGAATGGCCAACTATGAGAAGTTTAAAGGATGTTCAACATTTTATAGGATTTGTACATTTTTACAGAAGATTCATAAAAGATTTCTCTCAAATCATCGTACCAATCATTTTGCTCACAATGAAAGCCAAAGCATTTTTATGGTCTTCAGGGACACAGAATGCTTTTGAAAAATTAAAAACACTTTTCACTTCTGCACCAGTACTGGTTCATCCAAATCCAGAACTACCCTTGTAGTGGAAGTGGATGCCTCTGATTCTGTGGTAGGAGCTGTCTTGTCTCAACAAATCGGAGACAAGATGCAACTGCACCCATGTTCTTTTCTGTCTCATATCATGTCGCCTGTTGAAAGAAACTATGACATCGGAAATAATGAACTGTTAGCCATTAAAGTTGCCTTCTCCAAATGGAGACATCCTTTGGACGGTGCCAATCATCCTATAACAGCCCTTACTGATCACAAAAATCTAAAATATATCCATGCAACCAAAAGATTGTCAGCAAGACAAGCACGTCGGGCCTTGTTTTTCTCCTGATTTAATTTTAACATTTCATATTGGCCTGGTTCAAGAAATGGCAAGGCTGATGCCTTGTCCAGGATCCTTGCTGAACCCAAAGAAGGGTCCAATACAGACTGCACAATTTTGTCCCTCAATACTTTTCTGGGAATACTTAACTCAAAAGAATTCTTAACAAAGATGGGTAGCAAAATGATTCCTTTCCTTTTTAATCATCCTTCTAGGGATGTGGACCTCTCTTTTAAGAAGGGATTTTGGATGTAGGAAAACAGACTATATGTTCCAAATCCATTTCAACTTGAAGTCCTTAAATTGGTGCATGATTCTAAACTTGCAGGCCATCTTGCAGTCAGGAAAACTCTTGAACTACTGCTTCATTATTTTTGGTGGCCTACTTATAAGAACAGTGTGAAAAAATATATTGCCTCCTATGTAATGTGTGCGTGAAAGAAGATACCATGATCTCCTCCATTAGGACTCCTTCAACCACTTCCAGTCCCATCCAGGCCTTGGAAAAACAAACAAGTATGTTTGTATTTGTCATGGATGAATAAAGTTATTGTACAATCTCGATGTAAGTGAAACGTGATGATGTCATCCTGCCTCTGTTATAGATCGCATGCTTGCGTTCTATCCAAGATCGCAGTGATCACGTCAGGAAGCCAGTGAGCACCGGGAGCATGACAGATAGACAGAAGTAAGCATTGTATATATATATATATATACATATTTTATTCATTGTATTATGTATGCTTAAAGAAGGTCCACTGGGCTGAAACGCATTGCATATGTTCTATTAAATGGATGTTATTACTACATTGGATGACCCCTATCTTTGGACTGAAGGAGCACATAGAGATTTTTTCCTAACCGTATTGCCATCCAGGCCTTAGGGATCAATTTCACTAGATTTTATTGTGGGTCTTCCCCCTTCGAAAGAAATGACTACCATCCTTGTTGTGGTGGATCGACTGACAAAAATGGCCCATTCATTCCCACCAAAGAGATTCCCACTGCTGAACAAACTTTGGAATTGATGATCAAGGAGATCATTAGGCTGCATGGCATTCCTGATAATGTAGTTTCTGATAGAGGGGTTCAATTTGCATCAAGATTTTGTAAAAGCTTCTGTACTGCCTAGGGAATTACTATCAACCTGTCTTCCACCTCAGTCCAATGGCCAGACCGAAAGGACAAACCAGACACTTGAGTAATACCTCCACTGTTTCATTTCTTACCTCCGGGATGATTGGGTTGATTACTTTCTTATAGCGAATTTCGCCTAAAACAACTCCAGCAATTGTTCCCAAAGTCACTTTTTTGCTAATCTTAGTTTATGTTTAGTATTTATTCCTGACCTTCCCATGGATACTACAACCCCTATGATCACTCACAGGCTAACTACGGTATGGGAAACTCAGGAAGAGCTAAAATAAATACTACAAGAGGCCCACGAACACTACAAAATGGCAGTGGATAGACATTACAAAACTCTGCCTACTTTCCAGGTGGGTGATAAAGTGTGGCTATCCACTGAAAACTTAAAAATGCATTTTCCCTTTCCCAAATTGGGCAAAAGTTTATAATTCACTTCCAGATCTCCACAAAGGTGCGCCAGGTAGCCTTCCATCTGAAACTCCCCAACAGGCTGAAGAGTCACTCTGTGTTCCACGTATCAATACTCAAAGCATTCAAGGAGAAACTGTTTCCAAGAAGAAATCAGCCACCTTTTCCACCAGTAAAATTCCATGGTCAGGAAGAGTATATTGTTAAGGAAATTCTGGACTCTAGAATTTTTAGAGCGGGGTTGCAGTATCTGGTAAAATAAAAGGAATACCGACCAGAAGTAAATTCATGGGAGCCAGATTATAATGTACAGGCTCTGAGGCTCTCAAGAGAGTACCACTAGAGGAATCCAGTGAAACCAGTCCCTGAGATGTCCAGAGGCCATCCTGGAAGCAAATGGCAACTGTTAAGGATCAAAGCCAAGAGCTACATTTCTCCAGGTTCCGGCTCTACCTACTGAGCTATCCAGCCCTCTGACAAGTACCCAAGCTAAACTCTTGTTTTTATTCTTAGCTCCTGCTTCTGGTTCCTGATTTGCTGCTCCCTGCTCTTTGATTGCACTCCCTATAAAAGCCTGGCCCTTTCACTTCCTCATTGTGAGATTACTGTGCTCCCAGCCAGTAGTCTGATTCCACCACCTGCCTGCTCCTCCTTTCTGTCTATTGATACTGATCTGTTATCAACCTCTGGCCTTTATCTGACTATGCTCCCTGCCTGCTCCTTTGTACCGCAACTGATACCTATCTGTTACCACGCTATCTTCCTGCTCGGATTACCACAAAAGGCTCCGAACCTGGAGCTGATTGTTACACACTGACATGGAAAAGGACTTGGGGATTTTAAAACTGTAAACCTATCTGGAGTAACCAGTGTCAGGCAGCGGGAGTGCATCAAAGAGGTCCAGGGGCACATGATGAGAACATTGTTTTTCTACTTTACAAGTCACTGGTCAGACCACACATGGAATATTGTATACAGTTTGGGGCACTGGTACGCAAGAAAGTCATATCAGAGCTTTAGAAGGTTCAAAAGCAGGCAACTAAAGTAATAAATGTAATAGGTAGACTACAATACCCAGAGAGGTTATCAAAATTGGGGTTATTTAGTTTAGAAAAAAGACAGCTTAGGGGAGATCTAATAACTATGTATAGATATATCAGGGGTCAATATAGAGATCTCCCCCATCAACTATTATATCCAGGAGTTTAACAAGGGGGCACTCTAATAAGCATGTATAGATATATCAGGGGACAATAAATAGATCTCTCGTATTATCTGTTTATACACTAGACTGTGACTGTAATAAGGCGGCGCTCTAATAAGTATGTGTAGATATAGCAGGGGTCAGTACAGAGATGGTGACTGTAACAAGGCGACACCCTCTACCTCCAGAGGAAAGAAGGTTTTTATACAACAGTGGGTTGGGGTGGAGTTCTTTACTGTAAGAGCAGTGAGACTATGGAACTCTCCGCTCGAGGACATGGTGATGGTGAATTCAATAAAAGAGTATAAGAGGGGCTTGGATGCCTTTCTAGAGCGTTACAATGTTACATGTTATATCAGTGATTACTCAGAAGGGTCGGTGATCCAAGAGTTATTCTGAATGCCAGATTAGAGACAAGAAAGAATTTTTCCCCTTAGCTGAGGGAAATTGACCTCTACCATAACTGGATGGGCATGTGTCTTTTTTCACAACTCAAAATAGCGGACTCAAGACCCACTTGGGTTAAACTTTAACCAGTATGATACTATATGCTAGAGTCAATAAACCCTAAAGTGGGACCTTAAAATATAACTTTTATTATTATATACTAAAAAAGATCACATTATATAAATTGTATAATTGCATATCAACCACTATTGACGACATGGACACGGATGCGACAAACATTTGCCTACATGTGTCCACAGATCAATAAGGACAAGTATAAGGAGCCAAAACTGCCCTTCCTATAAAGTACAAGGCTGCATATATTTAGTCAGGCCCTTTGGTAAAAATTCTACAGTCAACTGCAGAGCAAGTGTGATTCCAGCACTCCCTACTTAGCTTATACCCACCAGGTAACCAATAAATCCCTATTGTGGCCATATGAAAGTAGCCAAGTGTCTACAATGTCAGTGGCTCAGCGAGTGGGAGACATGGATCCCCCTCACATAGTAAAAGAGCAACTGAATGAGGCACTGTACTAAGCTGAACTGCAGGAATGGATATGAATTTACAAGATAAAGAACCCTCCTTCAAAGTTGTCCACTTGGGCAGCCACACTGTCAGGAATTGAATCAGGGACCCTCTGCTCTCCAATCAGTAGCTTCCACTACTGAGCCATCCAGTTTGTGGACAGTACCCTTGCATTACTATCAGCCTTGTTCCATGATCCTGTTTTTTTAACCCCTGCGTTCTGGTCCTGACCCCGCCTCTGTCCTTGATTAGGCTCATTATAAAAGCCTGACCCTGTAACTGCATATATTATGAAATTGCCCCAGGAATATTCCAGGTTGTACAGTATAAACACAATTCTAGTTGCTAAATACCCATAGGTAAGATCCCCTAAAATAAAATTTAAAAACTTTATTATTTAAAAAAGACAAAGACAACATCGAATGATATTTAAAATAAAGGGGTAAATGGTGGTGGCAATAAAATGTGACCAGCAGTCATCAATTAGTGTCATTTGTGTAATTGTGCATATACACACTAAAACATAGGCCTGGATGGGCAACATCCAAAAGCCTATGCGGAAATTAATAAATTAGCACCACCAAAACCCTATTCAAATCTAACCAATAGCCACTCCGACGTGTTTCAGCTTGCAGCATCCTCAGGAGGAGCAAAACCAGGGCTATAGTGAGATGAACCACCCCACTGGTGTCAAAGAAGATGGTCAGCATGATTTTGACATTGCTTCCAACCTGCCTTGCTTTTTTTGGCCTCGGGAATGTTGGATGCTTCCATTGTGATGACTGCAACTTGGTTTCTGGGTCGTACCCATAAATCCAGGACTCATCACCAGTAATCACTGTATTGAGGATTTTGGGATTACTGTTCAGTCTGCAGCATGTCCTGTGCGATCTCCAAACAGAACTGCTTCTGCTCGATCGTTAGCAGATATAAGTACCATCCATGGGCGTAAGGCCTCCTGCACATGACAGGGTTGGATCTGGGATCCAGCAGCAGGATTGAACTCTGTGCGCAGCCGGTGACCCCGCTCACCTGTTCAGATTCTTCTTTTTCTGTACTGCAGGAGCCCCGTCTGTCGCGCCGGCTTGATGCGCAGTACAGATAATGCCACACCATTGGGAGGTAATGATGCGGATCCCTGCAACCCTTCTGCAGTGTGCAGCATCCGAGGAGCGGGCCCACAGCCAAAGAGATGGCATGGTAAAGAAAGGCCTTGTCATGGGGCTCTACCATCTCCTCCCCTAGGAGTAGCTCGGGACCCGACCAAGGTGCCGCTGGGAAGATCCATTCCCTGCGGCGGATCTCCCAGATGTAATAAAGTAGTCCACACACAGGGTGTTTTTCTGAACGAGAACCAGGAATGGTCGATTCTGTTTGTTTACTTTAACACTTGAACTTATATGCAAATAAAACAGTCTTTGTACAGAAGCAAATTGTAGTGGTGCAGCAGGGAGGATTCTCAGGGCATTTGTATAATCTATAGTCTAAGTTATCTGTAAGATTTCTCTCCCGGGAAACTCTCTCTTTCCTGTCATACACTCACGTTTCTCTCACTTAGTAGCGGTTTTCCATTCCTCTGGATGCATGCGGTACCAATGCTACATACTCACGCGTTTCCATTCTGTCCGGGCTTTCACTCTCTCTACATATAGAGGCCATAGGTAGTACCTTTGCAGGGCCAGGCCCTGGCGGGAACTGCAGACCACCTCTCTGACTCTTCCATGACTCTCTCTGACACTTGTTGACTGACTTGCATTGCATTCAGCAAACACATATATACCACGATGTCACATGACACATACAAAATGTTACATTTTCAGACAGGACAGAACATACCAGACATTAACCCATTCAGTCCTGCAGCCATGCAATACACATAAACCTAATGCATTCCACAAAGAAGATACTGGCAAGACAAAGCAAAGAGACTGACACAGAACATTATAGAGGGGCCCTGTTAACTCTGCGCCACTACAAGTGCTCACTGCAGAAGGGCCGCAGGACAGATGGCTTCCATTGACTTTAATGGAAGCCATTGGTTCGGAAACCTGCGCAAAATGGAGCATGCTGCGATATTTTTGCCACGAGCGGAAATTTCCGCTCATGTGCAGGAAGCAGCTGGTCTCCATAGAGGCTATGGGCGGTATTTGCTGTGGAATCTGGGGGCAGCCGCCGGCCCCGGATTCCGCAAATCAAATCCGCCCATGTCTATGAGCCCTAAGACTGATACGCTTACATTATGGGGGCTGACACAACTCTCCCCTGCCTCTGTCAAGGGAATATGGATGCCAAGCTGTAAGGCCTCGTGCACATGAGCGACAGCAATATCGCCTTAAGAAAATTGCAGTTATCGCAGCTGTATTCCCGCGTTTTCTGTGCGATATCGCTGCTCTTTCTCGTGGTGATATCCTGATTTTGTTGAGGGACTTTCTAGCTCTTTTGCTGGGATTTTCGGTGGAGCTTGAAATATAAGCCTTACCCTGAAAATAAGCCCTAGCTACATTAAAAAAAAACCATTACCTAACAGACGCTGTCCTCTTCGCTGCACTTGTTTGCAGTCTTTCACCACAGCTTCCTGGTTAGGGGGTTCACAAATCCCACGTCCAAGAAGCACTGGCTCTGATTGGTTTTCGAGCGCCGTGGCTCAGACAATCAATGTAGCCCTTGATGAACCAGTCACAGCCATTCAAAGCAATTTTTTTCTCGCAATGTAGCAGCCTACAAAACATCGCTAATGTGAAAGAACCCATTAGAAAGCATGGGCATCACATACATGCGATTTGTAGCACTGTCGCATCGTAAGAAAATCGTGCGATTTTGTCGCCCGTGTGAAAGCGGCCTTAAAGGAAGAGTCAAAGTGGATTATTTGGCTAAAAAATAAAGGGCTAAAGGAAGGTTTTTTTCTTACAGCCTTTCTGTAAATAATACCTGTAATAAGTTGTATTTCTGGAAAAGGGGCAGGTCACTATTACATTGCATTTAATGAACTTCACGTGTTTTTATTTTCCACTACTGACAGCATGTGCTACTTCCTCCTGACAGCAGGCAACATCTATGGTGGGATTTGAACTAGGGCCTTCAGCACTGCAGAATGACAAGGCTGGCTGTTGAGCCACTCATTCACCTCTTCACTCTTTGCAAGAAGATTTAGGCTGCATGTCCACGGCGTGATTCCGCCAGCAATAAATTGCCGGCGAATCACGTTGTCTGAAGCTTTCCATAGCATTGCTATGAAAAGCGCAGCCGCGGCGTCCATGAGCAGAGGATCATAGAGAATCTCTGCTCGCGGGATTCAAATCGTAGCATGCTGCGATTCTCCGCGGTGAGCCTATCTGTCAGATAGGCTCAGTGTGGAGAACCATCAGCTGTCTCCTGCTTCCAGGCGGAGACTCCTGTGGCGGAGATCTGCTGCAGGATATTGCTACGCCCGTGGCCAGGCAGCCTAACTCTTCTTTGCGACCTTTGTGTTTGTGCAACCTGCAGAATAGCATACTTTTTTCCCATCGGTATTAATTAGGCCTGCTCTTGTATTAAGAGTGCAGATGATCCATGTAACTTTACAACATAACATAGTGAAAAATCAGGAAGAAATCCCGTTTAATTTTTTATGGTTGCAATCACATTATGAACTTGCATGACATCATCAGAAGGGAGGAGACATACGTAGAAGCTCATTATACCATGAGAGGGGTGTCTGTATCTGATGAACTATTGGGTGATGGGAGATATGTGATGACATGGTTGTCTTCACTGAGAGGATTGGTACTTACTCTTTTTAATAATAATAATAATCTTCATTTATATAGCACCAACATATTTCGCAGCACTCAATCATTCACAACTGATCATAGAGCTTTCACCAATGGGTCTGACTAATTTATTCAGCTTTGTACTTCATAGAAAGGGCAGTTTTGGCTCCTTATACTTGTGCTTATTGATTTGTGGACACATGCAGGCAAATGTTTGTCGCACTCCGTCCATGCTGTCAACTTTGGTTGATATGGAATTTCACAATTTATATAGTATGATATTTTTTAATATATAAATACTTATATTTTAAGGACCCACTTTAGGATTTATTGCCTCTGGAATATGATATTATGTGTCTTTTTTCAGCCTAACATACTATGTTACTAAGGTAAAACCGAAAACCCCCGTATATATATAAGTTATTGATGTTGGCACCCAGGCTCTTCAGGCTCCCCAGGCTCCTCAGGTCTCCGAATGGCAGCAGCGCACATGCCCTGTGGTCCCAGGATGCAGGAAAAATACAGTGTTTCCCCATACTGTAAGTCCCACAAGTTCTTTTTGAGCGAGAAAGGTGCAGCATACAAAGATAACATCTCTCTGGATGAAGTCAGGAACAAAGCCAAACCCTTGTTCTAGGTAATATTTAGTCACTTGCCCATGGCTCCGATTCTTGTGATTGATGCTGGTGAAATTCTTGAGTAACTGTTCGGTCCACTCCTCCATCTCCTCTTGTTGCTGTTTGCCTGCTCATTTACTAATGTCAAACATACGGTTCCAAGAATGTTCGACAACTGTGGCTAGAGGAGGAGTTTACTCCTGGGAAGATTGTCTCACTTTCAATTTCTGCCAACGCCAAGCACCACATTCTAGACAAGTAGTAGGATGGGTGGGCTGATGGCCGGGGCAGTGTCCCCACTTACATTGTTTTAAGACAGAGTAAGTGGACCATCTAACCTGTTGCTTGAGAATTGGGTTTATTAATGAACCACCAATCTATGGCGCTCTTCCAGATAGACACAAAAATCACCGGTGGTCAATTGGCTTTAGCTGCAGCAGGCAAACTGTCAGCTGAGTGGAACTCTGGGCGATGACGCTCACTGGATGATGCCATAGGGCATTAAGGCTTCCTGGCTTCCCCTTACTGTTGCAAGACACATCTGGAGCATTCCTTCTCCTGCCACTTCCTGCGCCACACACTACTCCCATAAGTACAGGCGTAACCTTAAGCTGCTGGGCCCCAGAGCAAAATCTGAAACTGGGCCCCCAAATATAAACCTTAATTGATAGTGTTAGTGAAATCAATCATGTTCTATCCTAAGCTTAGCCATTTTGTGGACAAGTAGCCATCTTCTGTGTCTCTTTTCACTATAATCATTTGTCCTCTTTCTTGAGGATTTATGGATATTAAATAGTTTTTCAATAAGCCTTGAGTGAATGACTAAGGCCAGGGCTTCAGAACATAGCCATTTGGCATTTAGACTGGCCAGTGGGTCAAACTAGCATGTTCCTAGCTTTTCATATGTATTCCTAAACATTCTCTCTAAACAACTTATTGTTTAGATTTACTGTACTCTTGTGTTCCAAGAAGTTAATCACGTATGATTATTTATGTGCTTGCATGCATTTAGCATTTTAGACGTCAAATTCCTTATCTTGCATATTCATATTGTGTTTATGTTCCATCGACCAATGGTCATAAATGAATTATAATAGATTTGAATTATTGTAATTGAAGCATGTGCCCCTAAGAAAACTGCTGTCTGTCAGTCAATAAGCACATAACTTTGGATCTCATCCCTAGCTGTGTGGTTTGAGAATAATCTCCCGAACTCGGTTTATCCTCTAACTTAATTTGGACCCCAGAAGTATATCATAGCAAATAGTTTTGTTTGCACTAACAATAGTATTGGTTTGCAATATGGGAAAGATAGACTTTTCTGGGCCCCCTAGGGCTCCTGGGCCCACCGCACCCTATGCACCCTCTATACTTACACCCCTGCCCATAAGAAGATACCTGCTCCTCCACTTGTCACTGTGTCACTCGATCACCTGTCCCCACTTGTCCAATTAGCTGGCTTTAGTGCTAGAACTAAAACATTAAACCTCAACATAATAAAGTTAAAAGTGTCTTAACATAAAGCCACTAGGTGGCAGGGAATCGCCCCAATAACACCTCTTACTTGGGGTTCCCTCATCTGAATTGACCCCTCTACACTACCAAATATATCTGTCGCCTATCCACAGAGTTGGTCTTAAATGTATGATTGCTGTTCCATTTACTATCTATGGAGATAGTCCTACATGCACACCACTGCTCCATTCACTAGTTGGGTACACCAGTCTGATGCTTCCTGTGGTCATAGCAGTCAGATCCCCAACAATTATACATTTAACACTGCATGAGTGATAAATGTTTTTGGGGAAATAACCATCCCTTTAAGCAAGGGAGGGGAACTCATGTATAGCATTTGTACCAAGGCCGAAGAGCTTCAAGCTACATGTCAACCAGAGCATGTTACATTCATAGTAATGCAAAGAAGCCCAATGGGGGAGATACTGTATATCATGACTGGTGCAAAGCAAAATTAGAGGATTTACCCATAGCAACCAATCAGATAAAATCTCTCATTTTTCAGATGTCCCTTATTAGATGAAAGCCACAACCAAAATAGTTGCTGTACATATTTGCTCTAGATTCCCTTTTGCAGACTCCATGACAGATGAGAATGCTTGCACCCTGTAATTTGCTTGATCTGGGTATGATTTTGCATAAATGGCATCTTCCTAACTCTTGCATATCCCTTTAACTGTTCCATCAATCTTGTTCTAAATTCAGAAATGCTTCAAACCTGTGAAATAAAAGCCATTTCAGTGACTCGGGAGCTTCCCATTGCCCTATTCCAGCATCCTCTACTCTAAAGGCTGAGAGCTTTTCACGTCCTATTTGGAACTGATAGGAAGCTCGTCCATTGTTTCACGAGATGGATATTAGCACTGATGAAGGAAATGCCTCATCTGATAAGAGAAGCGTTGAAAAGAGTACAATTTCCAAATCAGTGAACTTTCAGACACTGGGTTCCTGCTTCTTACACTGTGGGACATCTCTGCAGATGTAGACCATGAGGACGGTGCAGCCTCTTTGGTGGCTACTGTCTGCTTGCAACTACATAGACCAAACCATAAATGCACGACTTTCCCACCAGCACTATGAGAGGGAGTGGCAGAGCATGCGAGCATCCACTCACTGACAGCGCACTCACTTTCCCCAGGGGGAATGCAATCTATTTGTACATTAGTTCATGGCTTGAAAGAAGCTGCTGACTGGCAAGGTGGAGTCATAATTGTGCAATACAACTATAACAAACTGACAGGCCCACCAGAAGAGCTGACCTGAGGGTCTACCCTTTACCTATACAGAACACATTTGAAGCAGGGGGTGGTGTTATGTATGGCACAGCCGTGACAGATGTTATAAAAAACGAACTTTCCTAAACAAACTGGAATTATATGTTACTTCATGGGAGGGTACGAATTACATATTAACCGGAATTTTACACCTATAACATATGTCTATATAGAACAGTCTCTGTTCTCCGCGCTCGCAGGGTCAGTTCACCATATCGGGAGGAGACAAATGCAATACTTCCCTCGGTGTCTCTTGCTACTATGTCCATTCCACATAAGGGGATTACTTCAGCGTGATGAAGAACTTCGTACTTCTATCCATCATCACTGACCGCTGTCATTGTGGTACTTCATATTCATCATTGTACTCCGTATTACCGAAGGTCCGCGGCATTTTAACCTTGCGGCTCCATGTCAGTGTGGGCTCACACTCACTGTAGGTGCAAATATCATCTCATGTACACTTATATCTCACATTACAGCATTACTGTCTCTCATCTGTGCATAGCGCTGCTATAGCTAAAGTGCCCCGTACCCCGTCACACCAGTTTACACTTCACATCATATCAACAAACATCTTATATCATGTGAACAGCCTATAACTCCTAATATCTTTCTAAACACGAAGCATCCCAATGCGTCCTCCTAGTTCTTGCATTCCCCGGGGAAATACTCCCTCTGTCCGAGCTCGTCTGTCACTGTCCCCAGTGTGCGCACACTAAAGTTGTCGGACCCGTCTTATGTTTCTTGCAGCTTTCATAGATTAAAAGTCCACAGTGCCATCACCTTCAAGGAACGCTTACCCAGAGGGTAGGGAGAATCCCTCTTCTTACACTTGCTCTGTAATATTTTGGCCCCTGGATCATCGGGACCTCTCACTGACATTTCTGCTGGGTTTCTGGCATTTGCTGCAGCCACGTCTTTCACAGCCCTGCAGCTCTCACACCGCTGCTGCCATACACTGGGTTGGAGTTTTTTCTCTGCCTCTGTGAAGCAGCTCCTGCTGCCACACACACCACTCAAATCTATGGGCCAAGATGGCTGCTATAACATTGCCTGGAGGCGGAGATTTGTTCTCATGCACAGTCCCAACACACAGAGCTAGTCCTAGTGACTTCCAGTAATGTCCGACTCAGTGTTTGTGTGTTTAGGGTGGTAAGCCGCAGGCGGACGGCGGATGGCATGTATTATGCAGCGTTTTACCGCTGTGTTAGCCGGCTGTTACCGCATATGGGAGCAATTGCGCACTGCGCATAACAGCATATCTCACACACATATCTCACACACACGGTCATGCACAGTGTGACTTGTTTTGTTTTTGTTTCTAATTCTTCACTCTGTCTCATAGCAGCGTTATGTATTAAACGCCACACCTAGACAATATATCATAATAGCCATAGAGAACAACAGGGCTGTATGCACATAATATGCGGTGAAATAGAACATGCTGCAATCTTTTTCATGCGCGTATTATACGCAATGTATATACGCTAATCTGAATGGATCAATGAAAATGAATGTACTTTCACCGACTCCATTCACGGTGTACTGTGCACTGAAATTACGTTTGTGTGAATGGGCCCTAATATGTATGAGAGCCTTTAAGCGAGCATTGCCTCAGACCACGAAACGTGGGCGGCAGCCTTATTAAGCCTAAAGTGATGATCATTATTTTGTTGTACTCCATCCTCTATTCGTAATCAGGTTTTGCTTCTTGGGTTTCACTAACCAGTGTGGTCGTATATACGGAGGGCTGTACCAGAAGTAACCTACGTAGAAGTATAGAAAAGACACTATCACTACGCTACAGTCATATGATGTTCACATGGAAACTTCTAGTACTTCAGTAGTTAATCATCTACCTATTAGCTTTCTGGGTTTTTTTTTGCCAAACAGCAATTTCCTTTTGTGGTGCCAACCCTAATGACTTGGTGGGGAGGTCTGCACATAGACGGGCACACCCAGGCATCCTCAATAGTACATAAATAGTCCTCTCCCTCCTGTAGGACGCAGTGTTGGTGGGTGGTATACACACAGCAGGAGGACGCTGACTGTTCCCTAATCGCCCCGTGTTGTTCCAGGCACCTCCCGTCCTTTTTTTCATGATATGGGTGGATAAGCCAAAAGGCGTCCTATGGTGTCCTGAGATCGTATCAAACCACGTACGATATATCCGATGTAATAATACAGGATGATATCGTAATCCATATCTCCTGCTTTATTGTTGGATTTGTTTGCTGATCTGCTCTATTCCACGGGCCAAACTGCTACTGTAATATAATGTTAGGAAAACTCATACTTACACATATAAAGAAAGAACGTCTATGGAAATCCACCCAGCATTCACCCTCATCATTCTGCACCCCAAGTGTCAACGTGGCATGTCCTGTCCCCAAGTGTCGTTCTCCTGTCCCTAAAGTGTCGGCTTGTCATTATCCTGCCCCCCAAGTGTCAACATATCATTATCTCGTCCCCCAAGTGTCAGCGTGTCATTATCCTTACCCACAACTGTCAGTGTATTATTATCCTGTCCCCCAAGTGTCAACGTGTGATTATCCTGTCCGCCAAGTGTCCGCGTGTCATCATCCTGTCCCCCAAGTGTCAGTGTGCTATCCTCCAAGTGTCAGCATGTCATTCTTCTTTCCCCCAAGTATCAGCAGGTCATTATCCTGTCCCCCAATTGTTAGCGTATTATTATCCTGCTCTCAAGTGTCAGCGTGTAATCATTCTGTCCCTCAAGTGTCAGTATGTCATTATTCTGTCCTCCAAGTGTCAGCCTGTCAGCATCCTGACCCCGAAGTGTCAGCGTGTCATTATCTTGTCCCCCAAGTGTCAGTGTGCCATCATCCTGTCCCCTAATTGTCAGCATGTAATTATCCTGTCCCCCAAGTGTCAACGTGTCGTTCTCCTGTCCCCCAAATATCAGCGTGTCATCATGCTGTCCCCAAGTGTCAGCGTGTCATTATCCTGTCCCTTAAGTGTCAGCTTGTCATTATCCTGCCCCCCAAGTGTCAGCGTGTCATTATCCTGTCCCCCAAGTGTCAGCGTGTCATCATCCTGTCCCCCAAGTGTCAGCGTGTCATTATGCTGTCCCCCAAGTGACCGCGTGTCATTATCCTGTCCCCCAAGTGCCAGTGTGTCATTATGCTGTCCCCCAAGTGACCGCGTGTCATTATGCTGTCCCCCAAGTGACCGCGTGTCATTATCCTGTCCCCCAAGTGTCAGCGTGTCATTATCCTGTCCCCCAAGTGTCAGTGTATCTTTCTTTATTCATTTTGAGTGTCCACGTCTCATTGTCATGTACTTGAAGTATCGTATCAGTTGATTTGGAATCCAGGACCCTTGATGTCATAGCTCTGTAAGCCCAAGCCTCAGTAAATATATTATTTGTGATCCTTCCCCCACAATACAGATATTGTGACCAGAAAAGAAGCACATCCAAAATAAGTGAATATTCAGGAACCCCAATGCCTGCAAGGTTCTGAGCCGCATGCAGTTCTCACATATGGCAGCTCATCTAGCTGACACCATGATATGTGTTGATTATTTCTGCAAAACAAAATAATAATGGAAAGTAAGAGAAAATGTACAAAGAAAAATAGCAGCACACATTTCCAGAGAAGGCGCACTGTTGTTCACCCCTTCACCCTGTTTCCTAAGAGCATTATATTTCGTTCATTATTCCCTGGCCTCCTTCCAAGAGCTGACAGTTTCACACATGAATATGGCTCATGGAAACTATAAAATGGACAGTATTCCTCTCCTGTGGAATTTGAAACCCATGACAAACACAACTTAACCATTTTTTCCTGCCCTTGGTTGGAAAACAACACAAGGTGCACAGAGGGGAGTGATGGCCATGGGCCAGGTTTACGCAATACGTTTAAAAAATGGATAAAATGCAGTGTGGACTTCTGGTACAGCGTACAGCATTTATCTTGGCTTGTGGATTCCAATTTTCCAGAAATCCTGCAATATTTTCCCCTAGTATCAGCAACAAGTATGTCATCACTTTGGAAAGAGTCGTGTAAATGGTTCCAAGGGGTCAAAGTTATTCATGTCCTTTCTATAATCATTCTGAGTATTATGAAGATAACAACAGTTTAGATATAATGTAATCTAATAGGTAATGTAGGAGATACAGTATGTAAATATGAATTGCTACTCATGTTTGTAATCAGGTGTGCATGTGTACGAAAAATGTCTTATACCGTACAATAATAGAAGAATAGTATATGCTGAGATTTTAACTCTGTAATGACTAAGCAGTGTAGGCCCAGCCACTGGCTTAACTATAGGGGGTGCAGAGGATGCGGTTGCACCCGGGCCCAGGATCCTTAGGGGGTCCATAAAACCTCTCTTCTCTATATAAGGACCCCAGTACTATGAATAAAGCATTATAGTTGGGGGCCCTGTTACAGGTTTTGCATTGGAGACCAGGAGCTTCAAGTTACGCCTCTGTGTTAGGCCGCCTCGCAGCAGGACCTGACCCGAGCGCATGCAGAGAGCAGAGCAGGAAATCACCCGCTTCCGCATCTCTGGCTCTTTCATATGCCGGCTGCCGGGCAGCCGGCGCATGCGCAGAGCAGAGCCGGCGTCTGGTGAGTGACGTTTCTGTGCTGGGCTCGCAGAGCATGCCGCAGTTTGTTTGTTGCGTGGGATTTCGCGCAGACAAACCGCAGCTGTCTGT
Organism: Eleutherodactylus coqui; assembly: GCF_035609145.1. NCBI lineage: Eukaryota > Metazoa > Chordata > Amphibia > Anura > Eleutherodactylidae > Eleutherodactylus > Eleutherodactylus coqui. The sequence goes on along the minus strand of NC_089839.1, from coordinate 139,747,778 downwards.
ATAGGATTGCGTATTGTAATGCAATCCTATGTAGGCGTGTACGGGCGGAAATTCTGCGGGGAATCCCGCTGCGGAATTTCCGCCTGTCTGCAGGCGGCCTTAAGGTGTTAAAAGAAGTTGGGAGGCCTTTAACTACGCCCCTGGGCCCAGCGTTTACAATGTAAATTGTGAGCTCCACTTTGAGGTCATATTGTGCAACAGTCCTGCTTGGTTGTAAATACCTACTGCACTGCATAACATGCACAAGTATGTCAAGCAGTCAAACCTGTGTTTGTGGAGATGATGATGGTGGCAGTGTGATTGTGTGCAGTGACCTTCCAACTTAGAACCTGTTACACAATCCAATGGTCAGGCATGAACATTTGTTTTCCCAATCATCAGGATGTATGAAGCTGCACCTAAGCAATGAATGAGCAAATATTCCTTTGTCGACTGACTGCATCTTTTGATCAGCCTAATAAAATCATTTTTGTCAACAGCGCATTTCCACATGAAGGTGAGGTGTGCTGCTGACAACGGTGAAACTGTATTAGAAAAAAAAAAGAATCACAGCAGCACTCCAAGGATTCAGCCACACCGCTGGTGCAAGGCACTATGCAATAGCCTAGTTAGGGTCCCGACTTCCTGGGTCCACCGTTGGTCATCAATATAGAAAGGAGGAACCAGGCAGCATTCATTAAATTCCTCTTCTTTATTGAGACATGAGGAAGCAAGCAGCCACGTATCGACCCTGCACTCGGGTCTTTATCAAGCCTTTATCAAACTGTATTAGAGACAAACAATTCTAAGTACGTTGTATGATTGTTTGCCCCCCATACATTCGGAAATGGCCCATTTACATTCACATGTAGTGGAATTGGTGTTGGGTTCTGTATTGGAAAATCTGCATCAAAATCTGCATCAAATTCTGCGTTAAAAACCGCATCAAAATCCACTTTGTGTGAGCGTACCCTAAAAGGCAAGGTAAATCTAATAAGTACTCATCATCGGAACTTTATCTTTTAGTGCAAACGGACCTTTAGTAGTGCAAAATCTTTATAACTGCTCAGTTTGTCCAAACTTTTCAGACAACGTTTTTCATCACATCTCTTACTGACCTTCATACTAATACAGCGCAGTTTAGAGTAAATTTCCACTTTTTAACACTGTTGTTTTTTAGATGTAACCTTCTGTTTCAATTGATTTCTTAATATATCTTTATAAATCTGCATCAAAACCATGGCAAAAATGCTTGGTGTGCATTTTAATGCAGATCCTCAGCAGGATTCAACCTTTCAATTGAAGGGGTGAAATCTGCTGCAGATCCACATAGAAAAACGCATCGAAATCTGCACCATTTATGCAAATTTTGATGCTTTTTTGTCATGGTTTTGATGGACATTTTGATGCGGATTTTCCACTGTGGAAAATTTACACGATTCTCCACTACATATGAAAATACACTAACAGTATCACCTTCAGACTAGACAGTCTAAAGCTGCACCAAATTACAGTGGCTCATGCTGGATGAGAAATTTGATGCATCTTTTGACACTTTTGTCTGAGTTTATATCATCTATTAACCCCTTCCCGCTGCAGGGCGTAAGTTTACGTCCTGGCAGCCTGGTACTTCCCGCAACAGGGCATAAACTTACGTCCTGGAGATAGCACGGGATCACATATGATCTCGTGCTATCCCGCAGCCGGAGCCGGCTGTCAGTCACAGCCGGCGTCCCGCTGCTACAGCGGGGGGGGCATCGGAGTTGCGCCCCCGCTGTTAACCCCTTCCCTGCCGCGATCTAAGTAGATCGCGGCAGGGAAAGAGTTCACAGAGGGAGCGTGGCTCCCTCTGTGTCTCCGGCCGGAACTCGCGATGCCATCGTGAGAGCCCGGCCTCTCACCGTGGCAACAGGACGCCAGACACTGGCATCCTGTATTGCCTATGCCTAGGATCGCTGTATAAGCGATAAGGCATGGGAGAGCAGTAGCTCTGCCATGCCTTATAACAGCGATCATCAGGGCAGTGATTAAAGTCCCTCAGAGGGACTCAAATAGTGTAAAAAAAACAAAGATTAAAAAAATGAATTAAAAAAATGTAAAAAAAGAGTAAAAAAAACCCATTTTTTATGCTTTTTCTCAGATTAGCATAAAAAAAGGTAAAAAATAAAATAAAATCCCACATATTTGGTATTGTCGCGTCCGTAACGACGCGTACAATAAGTTGCACATGCTTTTGACTATGCACGGAAAAAAACGCTAAAAAAAACACAAAAACTGAGGCAAAATGCTAATTCTTAGCATTTTGCCTCACTAAAAACGCAATAAAAGTGATCAAAAAAGCCATATGTACCCCAAAATGGTACCAATAAAATCTACAGCTTGTCTCGCAAAAAATAAGCCCTCATAGAGTGCCGTACATCAAAAAATAAAAAAGTTACAGGACTTTGAATGCAGCGATTTAGAAAAAAAAAAGATTTCCAAGAAAAAGGGTTTTTATTGCAGAAAAGTGGGAAAACCTAAAAAAAATGTAAGAATTTTGGTATCGTTGTAACCGTACCGACCCGCAGAAAAAATGGAATGTCTCATTTATGCTGCATGATTAACACTGTAAAAAAAAAAAAAAAAAAATCTATGGCAGAATTGATGCGTTTTCTCTCCCTGCTATCATTAAAAAAAAAAAAAAATGTACCGAAAAGTGGCACCGATAAAAACTACAGTTCGCCACGCAAAAAACAAGCCCTCATACGGCTGCGTCGACGGAAAAATAAAAAAGTTATGACTTTAGATAAACGGACAAGAAAATCCGCCAAAAATTGTTGCGTCCTTAAAGGGGTGGTCTCGCGAAACCAAGTGGGGTTATACACTTCTGTATGGCCATATCAATGCACTTTGTAATATACATCGTGCATTAAATATGAGCCATACAGAAGTTATTCCACTTACCTGCTCCGTTGCTAGCGTCCTCGTCTCCATGGTTCCGTCTAAATTCGCTGGCAGCTTGCTTTTTTAGACGCGCTTGCGCAGTCCGGTCTTCTCCTTTCAGCACGAGCCGCTTCAGTGTGCTCCCTGCTACAGCTCTTCTGCGCATGCGCAGACGAGCTGTCACTGCTCGGGAGCGCGCTGGAGCGGCCATTCTGTACCTTCCTCTGTTAGAGGAAGGTGCAGAGCTGCCGAGCTGTCCGGAGAAGCCGCCCAGCTGTCCCGCCGTCCAGCTGTCCTGGTAAGTGATGGGCCGGGGGGGGCTGCCGCTGCGATGGGGGGGGGGCTGTCGCTGCGATGGGGGGGGCTGTCGCTGCGCCGGGGGAACTAGCGCTGGGCCGGGGGGGGGGCTGTCGCTGGGCCGGGGGGGGGGCTGTCGCTGCGCCGGGGGAACTAGCGCTGGGCCGGGGGGGGCTGTCGCTGGGCCGGGGGGGCTGTCGCTAGGCCGGGGGGGGGCTGTCGCTGCGCCGGGGGAACTAGCGCTGGGCCGGGGGAACTAGCGCTGGGCCGGGGGAACTAGCGCTGGGCCGGGGGAACTAGCGCTGGGCCGGGGTGGCTGTCGCTGCGCCGGGGGAACTAGCGCTGGGCCGGGGGGGGTCTGTCACTGGGCCGGGGGGGCTGCCGCTGTGATGGGGGGGGGGCTGCGCCGGTTACCTTCTGCCTGGCGGTGGGTGACAGGTCGGCCATGTTCATTCCTGGGGTCCGGTCGGCGGCTGCGGGGCGTCTGGTTGCCATGGAGACACAGCTGGTAGCGTCTCGGGAGCGCGCACGTCGGGCTACAGCAAGCGATGCGAAAAGAGCTGGCGGCCATCTTGGGAAAAAGTTTTATAAGTTGCTGAAAAGCTGGAACGGTAAGTAGAAACCAGCTAGGAAAGTCATTTACAGGGGTAATTAGTAATGTATGTTTAATTAGGGGGACTGGGCAAAAAAAAAAATTCACTGCTTCCTCGAGACATCTCCTTTAAGCTCAAAATAGGCCATGTCATGAAGGGGTTAATTGGCTCAAAGGGGCTGTGTGGGACTTTTACTATTGATGACCTATCCTTAGGCTTGGTCATCGATAGATGATCACTGGGGGTTTGCCACTTGGGATCCCTACCAATCCGCTTATTGCTGGACCCTCTATCGGTGTAGACACAATGGAACAGATAGTGCTGTCCAATGGGAGTTGTGTCTGCAGTACCAAACCAGGCTTCTGTAATAGGAACAGTGCTACCTGCCTCCAGCTCTGTCAACACTGAGGCAGAGGACAGGTCATCAATAGTAATAGCCATGGAAAGCCTTTTTAATTTATGCCAATGTTTTGGGCAATTTTGGCTCATGGTGTCACATTTAGGCCATCTCCACTGTCATGCCTCTTTTCCAATAAGACAAGACACCTTGTCATACAAGGCGAAGACAATGTCTATAACACATAACAAATGTGGCACAAAGGACATAAGCCAGTAATAATAGTTTACTAAGAAGCAATATATCATTGATATAAGATCGGCATATTTGAGGGGCTCCATGACATCACTGGTTGCAGGGATGATAATCGCCAACATCGCAGTGTAGGTGAGTAGTTCATATCCTGGCCAACGAGTAATGCTACTTCAACACTGGCATCTTTATGTACATTGTTCAGTTCCTATGATAGAAAATATCTGAACTGTCAAATTTGGGACGTGCTGGACTTGAACGGTGGATAACAGACCCCATTGACTATAAAGGGGTCTGTTGGGCTTTCAGCATGCTGGCAGCCACTTTTCAGATGAAATAACTGACATACCAGAAAACTGGGAATAAGAGCTAGCTCTCCATATGACAGAGCCAAGGCCAGTTAATGCAGGTTTTGTTGGACTTTTTCTGGTACAAATGCAGCAGCAGCTTTCCATTCAGCTGGAGGGAAACCCCATCAGCCCTGAAAATAACATAATAAAAAAGGATCACGAGTAACAGCAAAGTTAGCAGGAAATATTCCCAGCAACACCTGCTTCCTGGAGGCAACAATTATTTGATCCCTTGGCTCCATATGTGACATGCCCTAAGCCCTGTTTGCAATATCCGAGGTACATGCTGAACTGAAGTGAAGGCTCTTTAAGACAACTTTAAAGAGATTAACCCCTTCTCTCCAAAGATGAGACATTTCTGGGAAGTTCAGATGCTGCATCATTGTTTTTGTTACTCCGTTACTTCCTGTCTACAGTCTTGAAAATACTGAGAAGTCAATGGGGGCCGCAAGAAACAGGGGCTTTGTGATCAGCAACTTTTTATTGCAGCGAAGACATATACTTAAGAATACATAAGAATAACCCTAATTACAATATTGTTGAGCGCCCATGTTCTCACATTTTTTTTAAACTTTTTTATCTTTTTTTTTTTCATTCTCTTTGCCATTTGTGCTTAGCTGTGGACACCTGTTTGTGCAATCATATGCTATCAGCTACTACTGCATCCCCAAGGTGGTGCCTTCTCCTAATCTGTATAGAGAGACTGTGTCTGGTCAGAATGTAGTTATCTTCAAAATGGTGATCAGAATCAAGAAACATTGGGCACTCCCATAGCCACTCATTCTACAATAAAATGGACCCTTAATTAGAGTCCCCATCTAGCAGCGTTGGACCTCCCTTGGTCTTCAGAACTGCAGAAAGTTGTCATGGCATAGATTTTGCTGATGAAATCGTTCTGCAGGAATATCGGCCCATGTGGACAGGAAGCTTCTTGTAGTTGCTGCAAATTAGATGGAGGTGCTGACGTGTTCTGATCAGCTGACAGGAAGGGGTCATTGATTCATGCTGCTTGCACCAAATTCCGACTTCCCATCAGTATTGTGCAGCAGAAACCCGGATCCATCTGATCAGAAGATGTTTTTCTGCTGCTCAGTGCTACACTTTACAGTCTTTTGCCCGCTGGTGTCTTATATTTCTGTTTTTCTTAGACACAATGGTGCTGGAACTGGTCGTCTGCTGTTATAGTCCTTCAGTCAGATTTCCATTCTTTTAATGGAAAAATAGCACAGTTTGCTTTCTGTTTTTTTTAATCCCGTTGAAATCAATGGGGAATAAAATTGATCTTTTTTTTTTCAGTTTTTTTATCAGTTTTTCGCCTCCAAAAATGGAGCAAAGGTATGGAAACCCTGAATTGAAGCCTAACGCAAGTGGGAAAGCAGCCTAAGTCATCATGGGCCAGATGGAGAATAAAAGTAAAAGTGAGTAACTCAAATCAGAGACAACATCATCCAGTGAGTCACTGGTTTTATTTGTACTAAAATTATAACGTCTTCGGAATATATATATATCCCAACAATGCCACTGGGACCTGTGCGTCCAGGCAATATGCTTGGGGAAGGGGGAGGGGGCAGGTGTGAAATTTCCCCCGGAACCCATTCAAATCTAGTTACACCCCATGTCTTGGGTACCCTGAAATATGTTTCTGTTATATACTGGTGCAAAAAATATCAAGCTTTTCTCTAACTTTGTCTTATTATAGGGCCTACAGCTTCTAGCCATATTCTATCACCAAACTGAAGGTCCTCACCATTTTTGTGATTGATGTTGAAAGTTCTCCCGAATGGCATACTTGAATGCTTGCTCCTTCTTGTAACATCTGATCTAACATTCTACCCAAACAATTACTCAGCCTTCTAAGATGAGCATGAAAGGTATTCAACCTATTCATAGTCACTCTAGGAAGGCTTTTCTAGTATCCTAGATTATACATTGGTGCATAATTACCTTTTACTTTATATACTGCTCATAAATGAAGACCATAAGAGATGGTTTGGAAGGAACAGATGCGATTTTAGGTTGGCACTGTTCATGTGGTCCATCATTTCTGGTGAGAATTGTCAGAGAGCTGCTTTGCTATGAGAGGACTGATGTTCGTGTATTTACTTTGCATTCCTGTAAATGGTGACAGAAAAAAAGTCATGTGTGAGCCAATGAGACAAACCCAACAGAAGAAACCGCAAAGGGAATCCAAAAGAGTGGAGTCACTGGCACATTCCTGTAACATTGTCCGCCCAATGTCAGATGTGCATTCAATGCCCTCTGTGAAATGAACGTCAATACTCGGGATTAATAACAATTCCAGCCAAGACCAATTCAATACTAGCAAAAGGGTCTGGCAGTTGACAGGAAAGGACACTGATAGCCAAGTAAGGAATATGCGACTAATAGACATCGTTTGCTCATTTTCTCAGGTGGCCTGTAATTGTTCTGTGTAAAAGCACCCTTATCTTCCGACATTACTGGTAAGTAAATTACCGGGTGCCCTGCTGACGGGATCCTCAGCGTAATCCATAAGGAACCTGGAAGCTTGTGTTAAATTCTGCAATAGCGCCACCCTGAATGAAACTTTAGCATTACACAGTTCCCACAGTTGTGCTGGGTCCTCCAGAGAGAAAAATTTCCTTTTGAAGCTGTTCTGCACTATTGTTAATAGAAGGGGTCCTGAATGTGGGACACTTCCTCTACCACCTTTAGCGCTGTACCTGAACTGTGACTTTCTTCAGCAGTAAAACAGATCAGTCCCTTTTGCTATATTGTATTAGTATTGCTCCTGCACAGCTTCCCTGCTCCTCCTTGTCCACATCTACTATATCAGTAAAGTAAATTAGAACAATGCTAGAAACTTCAGATCTAAGAGGTCAAACTGCAAACCACTCAAAGGGTCATCCAAGTCACTCTAAGGAACAACAAATATTCCAAGCAGCAGGCAGGAAGAAAGGTTCAAATTTCCAGGGGCTGGGAACATTTTGCAGCTACTTCCTGGAGGACTCAGACACACTTCCTGCCTCTCTTCCTGCAGGTTTCTGTAAGAGGTTTCAGAAGTGACTTAAGTTAATGATGGCTTTAGCAGCCTTCCCTTGTGAGGGACACATCCCGGTCCATCTGGAGAGTACTTAGCCCTTAGGCACTGCAGTAACATTTGTCTAGTGAAAATTTAAAGAGAAATGCACAGTATAAATGTTAAGAGATAATGTATCAGAAGTGCAACAATGTATCAATTAACAAGAAACAACATGAAGCCCAAATGGATATTTCAGGAGAAAAGTACCATGGTGCCATATGGTAATATGACTACACTGCTTCTGTAATATTAAACTGTGTCCACATATGGAGGAATATGCATGTAGCTCTTTCATATCTGTTTCTATGGGACTGAACTACATCATCAAGTTACAGTATGCTGATAATAGCAGTGACTTTTCCAGGCAATACACTCAAGCAAAAGCTCATTGCTCCATTTTCCTGGCAGTGTCATTAGTGACTGACATACAGAACTGATAGGTTGTGCTGCACCTGTATAAACCAAGCCTAATAGGACCTATGTGGCTGCTGTGATAAGAGATTGCATTAATATTAAAGGGGCTGTTCGGGACTTTTGGGATTTTTTTCTATTATCTATCCGCAGAATATGCCATCAACAGATGATCGGTGGGGTCCACTGCTCAGGATGCCAGCTGATCAGTTGATTCGTGGCACTACCGTCGTGTAGTGGCCTAAATTGGTATTGTAGGCACAGCTCCTATTGAAGTTAATGCAATACCAACCCAGACCACTGCACTATTGCAATTTGCTTCTTGCAAGTCCATATAGACATAGGTGCTGGGAATCAGCTGATAAGAGGGGATCCCAAGTGGCAGGTCCCCATTGATCATCTATCACTTGTCCTATCCTGAGGATAGATGATTAATAGAAAAATCCCAAAAGTCCTGGATAATCCCTTTAAGCAAATGCACCTTTTAACACCCTGCTGTTTCCTGTCAAATATTCCAATCTGATTAATTCCAAAACATATCTTCATAGTAGTTAAAGAGACTCCATCATCTATGAGCTAAATTTACGGGCTACAAGTCGCCGAAGGATGCATTCAGTAGAGCGTTTGATAGCTGACACCAAGGAAATGGCGGAGAAGGTAATTATAAAACTTACATCCCAAGACACAGCAGGCCAGCGACTAATAGCGTGCAAGCTTAGCTGACAGATTCCGTTTAGTTAAGGCAGTTTTTATAAACATTATATAAAAGTAACATATATTATGCTATCATACCACAAGAGCCGCTCACGTGGTCAGTTACTTTGATGTAATCTGTACATCAAAAATGCACATGAAAAAATAACAAGAAATTGTGCAGAAATTTAATAAATCAAAAGAAAAATGACCAGTGTGACTTTTCTAAAACATTTATTTCAAAATAATACAGTGCCATTCGGAAAGTATAATTCCAGTGAAGTCATGAAGAAATCTTGATGATACAGACATTAGTGCTGTCCATGCTGGATAACCGCTTTAAGGGTGCATTCACACGAACGTATATCGGCTTGGTTTTCACGCCGAGCCGATATACGTTGTCCTCATCTGAAGGGGGGGAAGGAGGATGGAAGAGCCAGGAGCAGGAACTGAGCTCCCACCCCCTCTCTGCCTCCTCTTCACCCCTCTGCACTATTTGCAATGAAAGGAGGTGGGACAGGGGCGGGGCTAATTCTCAGAATGAATCCAGCCTAAAGCCCAGTTTGTGCCATTCAGAGCTCCAAATCACTTAAAGCAAGTTAAAGGGGTTTTCTGGAACTAGAAAAAGAAAATTCTGAGGGCAGAGACTAACGTAAAATAAAGAAACAAGCCATGCTGACTTAAGTGCCCCCCCATCCAGTGCAGGAGCCCCTGTCCCTGCTGCTCTGATTCCAGAAGTAGCTCTGGCAGTTACATGCACATGACAGCTTAGCCAATTACAGGCTTCAGCTGTGATTTTGCCATGAATGCCATGTGAACGCTGAAGCCCATGATTGGCCAAGCAATGAATGACACGTTACTACTGCAGCTACTTGTGGAATTGGATTGGAAAGGACTGGGGCTTCTATGCTGGACTGGGAACCCATTAGGTTGGTGCGCATAGCTTATTCCTTTACTTTGAACCATTCCCTGCCCTTTATACCTGGCAAACCTCTTTAAAATGATAAAATTGAGGCCACCTGCAGCCACCAATAGGGGGAGCTCTGTGTCATTATTGTGTTCAATGCATAAACTGTATGCAGTAAGCTCCAGAACTCCCTCTAGTGGTAACTCCAGGCAGTCAAAATACCAGGAAGAACTGCTCTGTTAGCGTGCAGGAGGACACAGAAGCCTGCAGCAGCGACGGAGACCAGCATGAGGGACTCAAACATGTAGTGCAGCTAGGGCTTATTTTCCAGAGAGGAGTTATATTTCAAGACCCCCTGAAAATTAGGGTAGGGCTTATTATCGGGAAAACACGGTAGCAATTTTCTTTCCTGGGCACTAACGATGTCTACTAGCACTCAAGACTTACAGTAGGGCTGAATTATGTCACAAACAGATAGTCAAATGAACAATAATGTGAAGCACGTATTAACATGAAGTAACAGATGCAAGAATAGAAGCCCACCATCAGATGATAGGAACTGAAAAGTGATGGTAACCAGATGATAGCACAAACAGATGATGGTGATGGTAGTCAAATAATAGAGCTGACGGATGATGGGGATGGTAGTCGGATAACAGAGCAGATGGGTGATGGTAAACAGAGGATAACAAACTGACAATAATTGACACCAATTCTAGCTCTCCCTAAGTCTTCCCTTCATCTATCCTTAAAGGGGTTGTCTCGCGCCGAAACGGGTTGTTTTTTTTTCCAATAGGCCCCCCGTTCGGCGCGAGACAAACCCAAGGGATGGGTTAAAAAAAAAATATATATATATATATTACTTACCCGAATGCCCGCTCTGCGACGACTTCTTTCTTCCTTCTCCAAGATGGCCGCCGGGATCTTCACCCACGATGCACCGCGGGTCTTCTCCCATGGTGCACCGTGGGCTCTGTGCGGTCCATTGCCGATTCCAGCCTCCTGATTGGCTGGAATCGGCACACGTGACGGGGCGGAGCTACAATGACGACGCGGGACCAGCTCTTCGGCACGAGCGGCCCCATTCACCAGGCAGAAGACCGGACTGCGCAAGCGCGTCTAAAAATGCCAGAAGACAGCGAATTTAGACGGATCCATGGCGACGGGGACGCTAGCAACGGAGCAGGTAAGTGAATAACTTCTGTATGGCTCATATTTAATGCACGATGTATATTACAAAATGCATTAATATGGCCATACAGAAGTGTATGACCCCACTTGCTGCCGCGAGACAACCCCTTTAATGCTGATTGTAACACCAGATACTGCTGTCCCTGAATATCATTAACTTCATCCCTAGTGGAACTATCTGAAACATTGATCCTGCAAAAAAAAAAGAGTTCCCTAAGAACCAGAGACAAGGAAATCAAACTGATCAAGACAATACATATACAAACAAGGAAAACAAAAAAGCATAGAAAAAACTACTTTAATGTTTTCCTTAATGGAGGAATAGCCTGTCCAGCAAAGGCTCATCCACAAACAATATTAGCACTGGTTAACAGGTCCAAGGGACTGTAGGTATTCACCTTTTAACTCCTCCAAGCAGTATATGGTCTTTAATTGTTATGAATCTTGAGAGTAGTCAACGGAATAGTTGCTGAATGGTGGAGCAAGCAGGCAACAGTGTCAGAAAAGACAGGGACCAGTACCGTGAAGGCAGAGAATGTCAGAGCCAAAGAATAAACAAGAATAAGAGTCAGTATTGGGGATTCCCTATTGAGAGGAACAGAGGCTGCTGTAGACTTGGCATAACCTTACAAGAGGTGTGCTGTCTTCCAGGAGCACAAATCAAAGATGTGTCTGATAGGCTATCAAGACTGTTCAGTCCTACAGACTACTACCTATTCCTACTAATACATGTAGGGAGAAAAAATTCACTGCAAAAAAGGACCTTGTAACTATCTGCAGGGACTTTGAAGACCTCAATAGAAAGGTGAAGGAACTAAGAGCACAGGTGGTCTTCTCATCTATTCTCCTAGTGGATGGCCATGAAATAAGAATATGGAACAGGATTCTAGAGGTGAACAAATGTCTACATCAATGGTGTTGCCAGCAAAGATTTGGATTTCTAGACTATGAAGTTAATTACCGATATGATGGACTCCTTGCTAGAGATGGGTTGCACCTTACAAAGACATATAAGCATATATTTGGCAGGCACCTTGCTACACTCATCAGGAGTGCTTTAAACTAGAATAATATTGAATCTCTGTACTCCATTGAAAACTGTCTTCTCCCTCTGCGTGGGGTCTTTGCGGCAGAGTGTTGCTATCTTACTAGTTAAATCTCAATAAATTCTTTTGAAACATAAACTAGAATAATATGGCAACGGAAGTAAAAGGCCAAGTAAAAATACACAGCTAATTTGAGAACCTTGTTATTAGAAGTGGAAAATTCCGAAGGAAAGTAGAGTAGCAAGAGACACCGATCACAAACTAAAATGTTTCGACAGAAATGCACAGAACATGGGAAACAAACAATGAGAATTAGAGCTCCTAATACAGGAAGAGAAATATGATGTCACGGAAACTTAGTAGAATGATACACATAATAATAATCTTTATTTGTATAGCGCCAACATATTCCGCAGCGCTTACATGATTGGAATACAAGGCTTGAAGGATACAACGTATTTATAAGAAACAGACCTATTAAAAGTGGAGGAGATATTGCGCTGTATGTTAGGAAAGCATTATCTTCACAGAGATTCAAGCTTCAGAGCATGGTAATTCTGTAGAAACTGTTTGGGTAAGAATACAAGGAGAGAACAACGGAAAGGACACCACTGTAGGCATTTACTCTAGGCCGTCTGGACAAGCCGAAGATATAGATGAACTCTTTTTACAGCAAATGGCCAAGCTCCCAAAAAAGCATGACATAGTGATCATGGGAGATTTTACCTATTTAGACATTTGTTAGGAATCTCTCTCGAGCAAAAGTAATGGATTTTAAAAATTCTTATCCGCTCTTGCTGACAACTTTATCTTGGACCTGATAGTTACCAACAGGGAGAACATGTCACGTCTCAGTCAGTACATAGTTAATTATTTGCCAGCACACCTAGTCTCTGGAGGTTCTGTCCAGACAAGCCAGGGTTAACAGCTCCTGTGCCTTCTAGTTTAGGTTAATTACCCTGCTAGTGTTCGAGAGGGGTGCTGGTGATTGACATGTCAGTCTGCCAATCAGCTTCTTTCGTCTCCCTGTAAGAGCCTGGGAGTGGCTGATTATTCTCCAGTGATCCCTGAGCAGTTCTGCTGCTCAGACCTGCTGAGTTCTGGCTCTGGTACTTTGACCTGTTCCCTGTTTGTGCCAGGTGTTCTGCTACTGCAGATAGTAGCTGCTGCACCTTTACCAGTTGTTAGTTATTGGTTCCGTTCTCTGTGTGTCTGACTGCGGTCCTGCCCAGTGGAAGTTACTTTATCTCTATCCAGATCTGCCTGTGTTCTGTGGTTTTCCTGTTATGTTGGTCTATTCTTTCGGCCTAGCCTGTCGGTACTAGTAAGGTGTCTTCTGCATAGGTACGGCAGTTCTTTCCTGTCTTGCCACTAGGCAGCGTAGGGTCAGTGTTGTTGGCCTGGACCTGTCCACCTTTGGGGCTACCTCCAGGAAGGGACATTGGCATGGGTGAGGGTCAGGGAGTCCCGCGCTGTGCGTACCTGTGCACACTACTAGTATTGTAACAGAACATGGTTGAGGAAGTACAGGTGGCTGGGACCTTAGGAGGCAGTGATCATGCAATCATTGAATTTTGGATAACAAGGGGAGGAAGACCTGAGAAGACTCAGACCTCAAAGTTGGATTTCAGAAAGGCAGATTTTAATGGGGCAAAAGAAAAGTCAAAGATGCTGAAGGATGTTTGCAGGATGAAAATGGTGAATTGGTTAAAAATGATTTTGGGAAAGCAAAACTTTAAATTCCTATTTTGTATATGTTTTTTCTCAGAAAGTAAATGTAACATCAGCTGGTCTATCCTGTGATATTGGGGAGATACAAGAATGCAGGTTATCTATAAGCAGAGAGATAGTGCGGGAACACTTAGCTAACTTACATTAATTCAAGTCCCCAGGTCCACTTCACAGAGGCAGTAAGGTCCCCAGTTACTTAATTAAGCTCACTTTTAGGACCCAAAAATATAAATTCATAAAAATTAACTTTTAATAAATATTGCTTAAAAACCTTATGGACACACAAACAAAAAAATCCGCTATCCGGTAGGGAATGTGAAATTGTATCATACAGTAACACTTCAAGATCAGTATTGATCCTGGACGTTTTCTTTATTATGTCTTTTACGTCCAGAAGATAGCTCTTTTTTTTTTTGGAGGGGGGGGGGGGGGGTTTGGTTTAAATGTTCCAAAAAAAAAACCTATGCATTTTTTTCCGAACCTGAACATGATGTCGTAATCAGCTGGAATCTGCATACAACTCATATAGTCCAATATATAATAGACACGAGATGTTTTTATGCACAAAATAGACCTTGTAATTTCCCTACGCGTTTCGCCCACTGCGTGGGCTCCTCAGGGGCTCAAGTATCCCCTGGGATGATTCCCTGGAGTAAGGTTATCAGAAAATTGTTTATAGATTAGGACTATAATCCATTAGAAGCAATGAGTAAGTATAGGTAAGGTACTGTATTGAATTAGCACCCCACTATGAGGAGTGATCGCTGCAATAATTCCCCAGGTAATACATCGCTGTCTATTAGATCCTTTTAGTAGGTGAGTTTTGATATACTCAAAAGCTATCAATAGAATAGCTCTCACTAAATAGGGTTTTTCTGCAATCAGGCAAGTGCTCAGCCTAGTGAAGGGTTGTAATATTTCCCCCCCCCCTTTTTATTAGGATCAGATAAAGCTGCCGCTTGTTCTATTTATTTTATGATTTCATTTCTGCTTTATCTGATCCTAATAAGGGGGGGGGGGGATCTTACAACCCTTCACTAGGCTGAACACTTGCCTGGTTGCAGAAAAACCCTATTTAGTGGGAGCTATTCTATTGATAGCTTTTGAGTATATCAAAACTCACCTACTAAAAGGATCTAATAGACAGCGATGTATTACCTGGGGAACTTTTTTTAGTGCACAGACTATCTGGGTATTGACCAAGACATCACTTTAAGTGATAACTGGGCACTGTTCCTCTAGGAAATATTATTAGGCTATCAAGTACCGCATATCAGCTTAGGAGGAATTATTGCAGCGATCACTCCTCATAGTGGGGTGCTAATTCAATACAGTACCTTACCTATACTTACTCATTGCCTCTAATGGATTATAGTCCTAATCTATAAACAATTTTCTGATAACCTTACTCCAGGGAATCATCCCAGGAGATACTTGAGCCCCTGAGGAGCCCACGCAGTGGGCGAAACGCGTAGGGAAATTACAAGGTCTATTTTGTGCATAAAAACATCTCGTGTCTATCATATATTGGACTATATGAGTTGTATGCAGATTCCAGCTGATTACGACATCATGTTCAGGTTCGGAAAAAAATGCATAGGTTTTTTTTTGGAACATTTAAACCAAACCCCCCCCCCCCCCCCCCCCCAAAAAAAAAAAGAGCTATCTTCTGGACGTAAAAGACATAATAAAGAAAACGTCCAGGATCAATACTGATCTTGAAGTGTTACTGTATGATACAATTTCACATTCCCTACCGGATAGCGGATGTTTTTGTTTGTGTGTCCATAAGGTTTTTAAGCAATATTTATTAAAAGTTAATTTTTATGAATTTATATTTTTGGGTCCTAAAAGTGAGCTTGATTAAGTCTCCAGGTCCAGATGAATTACATCCAAGGGTACTAAAAGAAGCAGCATAGGTTATTGCTGAATCACTCACCGTAATCTTTGAAAATTCCTGTAGAACAGGAGAAGTGCCAGAACATTGAAGAAGGGCAAATGTTGACCCTATCTTCAAAAAAGTGAAGAAGGTGGACCCAGGAAACTACAGGCCTGTGAGCCTGATGTCTATACTGGAAAGATCTTTGAAGAGCTTATTAAACAGCATTTATGCAAGTACTTGGATAAGAATGGAGTAATTAACCAGAGCCAGCATGGGTTTGTAACAAACAAGTCAAGCCAGACTAATCTAATTTCCTTCTATGACAGAATCATGGACTGGGTTGATCAGGAAAATGCAGTAGATATTATATGTTGACTTTAGTAAAGCATTTTACAAAGTATCTCATACCATCCTTATTGCAAAAATGATCCAGTATGGGATTGACAAGGCAACTGTTTGATGGATTCACAACGGCCTGAGTAATCGTACTCAAAGGGTGGTCATAAATGGCTGCACATCCAATTGGAAGAATCTGTCAAATGTGGGGTAATACAAGGCTCTTTCCCGGGCCCAGTGTTATTCAACATTTTTATAGATGATCTGGAGGAGGGCATTGATGGGAAACTGATCAAATTTGCGGACGACACAAAGGTAGGAGGGATGGCTAATACAAAAGAGAGAGAGAGGATTTAAAAAGATCTAGAAAAGCTTGAATGGTAGGTGGTGACTAACAGAATGGTATTTAACTAGCAGGAATGCAAAGTGCTACATCTGCGCAAGAAAAATGAAAAAAAGCACATACAGAATGAAAGGAATTGGGCTAAGCAGCAGCACATATGAAAAAGACTTGGGTATACTAATAGATCACAGACTGAACATGAGTCAACAGTGTGATGCAGCTGCAAAAAGGGCCAACACAATTCTGAGATGCATTAAGAGAAACATAGAGTCTAGATCATATAGCCATATTTTCAGAATGTTAGTTGCATGCCAAGAAATATAGCAGCACAGCAATTAGGTCTGTTACAACTACAAGGCTAAGAAGCAAAGATTGGACTAGAAATAACCACAGGAACAATAGTACACTGACCAACAAAAGCTAGACTAGAACAAGATATTAGAAGCAAACAAAAAAAACTAAATATAAAGGCACATAGCTTACACTATAATAACTAGTAACACACTGCAGACGTCAGGAATATTTAAAGAGAGGCTCTCCAAATAAGCCTAAGCGGCAACACTGTGAACGGCTGACTCTATTGGTTAGACAGTTTCACAGTAACTGCCGCAATAAAAACTAGAAGATAGGGGGTGACTTTGCAGAGGGAGATCCTGCTGATTGTAACAAAAGCCTCATACACAAGGCTATATTATTGGGAAATCATAACAGAGCTCCCATACAGGTGCACAGGTGTATTTCCATAGAACCCGAACAAACATAAAGAAACACCGAGGTTGTGTTATGGTAATCCCATGATTTTAACTCAGCCCATGAACGATACTTTGTAGCGCTAGCCTAAAACTTTCATAACTTTACTACAATTTGTTGTCTATTCTGCCAAGGCATGGCAACAGTTTTGTATAAAGCAAGTTACTGTTATTAAGATTTTATGTGGTGACTAATGATGCCGCTTAATGCAGAGTGAATCATTCTCCTGAGGAATACTACGTGCCACTGTTTAATAGCATTTCATCACTGCTGTCATGTGGTTTTGCAATTGATGCAAATTAAAACAAGGAACATGTCTGCACTCATGCAACTTATGACTATGATGTGCGGAACTAAAAGCCAACGCTGCTGACGTCCTGTGTCTCTGTCTCTCGTAGTTTCCATCGCATGGATAACTTAATATATTACATGTGGGCAGCAAACAGAGGATATTATGCAAAGTGGAGAATGACACAATATTGGCAGAAAGCACAATAGTGAGCAGTCACTGGCATCTC
The DNA here is from genome assembly GCF_035609145.1 of Eleutherodactylus coqui. NCBI lineage: Eukaryota > Metazoa > Chordata > Amphibia > Anura > Eleutherodactylidae > Eleutherodactylus > Eleutherodactylus coqui. Next base: position 139,730,179 of record NC_089839.1, on the reverse strand, counting down.
AGAGTGCTCAGAGACCTAATGCAGAGGCATGGTCACTAGGTGTCTGTTAATAACTCTCATTTTTAAGTTTTTAGGATCTTTTCCAAATCTTCCACAGACTTAATCTTGAATAAAAAAATATTTGGCTGTCTGCAGTCACCTTTAGGGGGAGCTCAGGAACTTACTGCATACTGTTGTACGTCCTAGTAGCATTCTAAACTGCAATAAACCTCTATAAAGCTACATTATCAAATTAAACGGCACAGCATCCTTGAAATTCCATTCAAGGATTATTATTTAGCTTAAAGGGGATGTATCACCTATATTTTTTACTAATGAAAACCAGATAGCATTTTCAAATCTGTTTTTTATTCTCTGATCAGGTATTAATTTATCTTGTCACCACCAGGAAGTCCTGGTGGAGACAAGAGTGACAGGTCAGTTACACCCCATGTAGCTGATTGGCTGTAGAGCAAGCTGGCCTGTTGGTCCTGGCAGGGCACTAAGGGTTCTCCCACAGCGCCAGCAGCACCCTGCAGGTATATTAACATCTTCTTCCCCACTTCAGCAACAATCAGCAATTCCAGCAACCTGATTGGTTGTTTGGGTTGTATTTCTGCAACCTGATTGGTTGTATTCCCAATTCCAGCAACCCGATTAGTTGTTTGAGTTGGCTGATTCACAATTCCAGCAACCTGATTGGTGATTGTTGCAGAAATGGGTAAGAAGATGTTAATATGCCACCCGCAGAAGATCCTCAGGCAGGGGAGGACCTTGGCAAAGCTGAGAGTGGTGGCGGCGGCGCAGGCAGCACATGCACAGCCAGCTGCAGCAGAACTCGCAGAGCCATTGGCCATAAGGACACGATGATTATCTGGAGATATTCATATTCACTTTTTAAAAGGCATAGCTTTCTTATTTTTCCATGGACATGGCATATGAGGGCTTGCAGTTTTTATGGATATATATAATGCATAGTAAAGCTTTTATCATTTTTTTTGGAGAGCAGGGAGAGAAAACACCCCATTTCTGCCTTGTTTTTTTTTTCACAACATTAAAGGGGTTCTAACATGACAAAAAAAATTTTTTACTCACCTTGCCTGGCTAGAACCGATCGCCAGGCATCTTCGCTCCATCGGGCATCTTCTTCTTTAGCTTCTGGAAGCAGAGCTGGAGCGGTCAAAAAGGCCGCTTCCTGCTCTGCTCCATCCGTCAGCCACTTCCGAGGTGAACGGACAGGCACCACGTCACAAGCAGTGCTTGCTGTGGGCGGCCCGTCCGTCTGGCTGAGCTGGAAGGTCTGCGCGTGCGCAGTGGAGAGGCGGCCCGTCCTGACTTCTGACCCGTCTTCTGCACCTGCGCGCAATCCTGGAGAGGTGGCGGCCTGTCCTGGCTCGTCGAAGGAAGAAGAAAGCCTTAGGTAAGCATTAGGTTTTTGTTTTAGCAGCCAAAAGTCGTGGGTTCCCTGTGTCCATTAGAAAGACCAGGGAACAATGGCTGTTAAAGCATAAAAACCTTATTCATGTCAGAACTCCATTAATCATGCAGAATAAATGACTTGATAATTTTTTTTCTGCAGGTTGATACAATTATGATTTTTCCACTTTTGCACAGTAAAAACCCCTTTTTTAAATTATAAAAAAATTGAATTGTTACATTCAAAGTTTCATAACTTTTTTCCATGGTTGGAGCTCTGTGATGGCTTGTATTTTGCGTGACAGGCTGTAGTTTTTATTGGTATCATTTTTGGGTAGATGCATCTTTTTTGATCACTTTTGGGAAGTTAAAATTTGCCTACTTTTTTTTTAATGCTTTTTGCTGTGAGGGATAGTTTGTTCATTTTATTTTACAGCTTGTTATGGATATGATGATACCAAATATGTGGGAGTTTTAAAATTATTATTTTTCTATATAAATATATGGTAATGTGGGCAAAGAAGTTTTTTTTGTTTTTTTCTTACACTTAAATTTTTTTTACATTTCTTATGTCCCTTTAGGGGACTTGAAGCTTAAAAGCTCTAATCACTATAATACATTGCTGTACTGCAATGCATTATAGCTCACTATAGCAATCAAAAGCCATGGTAGACGCAGACCCCAATGCAACTTTTTTTTCGTGGAGAGCCAATGACATTGTGTTCTCATCAATCCCCACTGTTGCAGCAGGAGGCTGTCTATCAATCACGGAGTCCAAAAGAAATACAAAAAAAGGATTTGGGGGATATGTCAAAAGCAAAAGAAAAGTTAAAAATGCTGTAGGAAGTTTACAGGATGAAAATGATGAATTGGTTAAAAATGATGTTGAGAAGGATGAAATTTACATTCCTATTTTGTATCTGTTTTCTCCAAGAAAGTAGATCTTCCCTGTGATATTGAAGTAATACAAGAATGCAGGCTATTTATAAACAGAGAGATGGTGAGGAAACACTTAGCTAACTTACATGAATTTAAATCTCCAGGTCCAGATGACTGACATCCTAGGATACTAAAGGAAGCAGCAGAGGTAATTGCTGAACCACTTGCCATAATCATTGAAAATTCCTGGAGAACAGGAGAAGTCCAAGAAGATTGGAGAAGGGCAAATATTGCCCCTATATTAAAGAAAGGGAAGAAGGTGGACCCTGGAAACTACAAGCTTGTGAGCCTGACCTCTATACTGGGAAAGATCTCTGAATAGATTATTAAACAGGATGCATGCAAGTATTTGGATAAGAATGGAATAGTTACCCAGAACCAGCATGTGTTTGTAACAAAAAAAGTCATGCCAGACTAATCTAATTTCCTTCTATGACAAATCACTGACTGAGTTGATCAGGAAAATGTGGTAGATATAGTATATCTTGACTTTAGTAAAGCACTTGACCAGATATCTCATACCGTCGTTATTGAAAAAATGACCAAATATGAGATTGACAAAGCAACTGTCACATCCGTGTGGTACAAGAGTCCCACACTCAGCATTGGCGCAGGGTGACGTTCACACTGAACACAAGTATAATACACCACACAATGCAGGACAGTGAGCATCACCCCAGGTAGATGGAAAAAAACTGTCCCTACCAAACAGGGAAGTGAGGAGTCCCTGTCTGCAAGCAGATTAATTGTCCTGATAAGGACAGCCCTACTGTCTTCCTCTGGGCCCTGATTATTCCTATAGCAGTGGTGGTGAACCTATGGCATGCGTGCCAGAGGCGGCACGCAGAGCCCTTCCTGCTGGCACGTGTCACCATTGGCTGCTCACCACATTAGTGAATGTCTGCTGGGGCCGCAGCTCCCCTGCAGGCATTCACTCATCAGCGCGCTGCCATCAGTGCTGCTATTTGTGTTGATCCTGGCGCACACTGTGACGGCAGTGTGCAGCCAGGATCCTCCTCCCCCCTCCCCCGACGTCTCCTACTTGGTTCCACGAGAGCAGGGGGAGGAGGCATCCAGCAGCACACTGACGTCAGTGTGCACCAGCGATCAGACAGAAGAGGAGCAGCGCTTCCACTAAGAGGAGGGGTAAGTATGTGGGTTGCGGGGGGGGGGGCATTATTACTGCTGGGGGACCGCTGGGGGTGAGGGGGTGCATTATTACTGCTGGGGGGGCATTATTATTGCTTGGGGCGTGTCACTATTGTTACTGCTGCAGGGCCGCTGAGGGGGTTGTCACTTTTATTACTGCTGAGGGGGTGTCACTTATTACTGCTGGGGGTGGTGTCACTATTATTACTGTTGGGGGGCACTATTATTATAGCTGGGGGGCCGCTCTGGGGGGTGTCACTAATATTACTGCTGGGGGGTGTCACTAATATTACTGCTGGGGGGGGCGCTCTGGGGGGTGTCACTATTATTACTGCGGGGGGGGGGGGCGCTGGGGGGATTAACTATTATACTGGGGGACGCTGTCGGACATCATTATTATTGCTGGGGGGATCACTATTATCGCTGCGGGGCGGTCACTATTATCGCTGGGGGCAGTCACTATTACCGCTGGGGTATGTTTACATGTGGCGGAAAAGGACAGGGTTGTTTCAAAATAGACAGCTTGCAGATTTTGACTGCTTTTTGGATGCGGAAATGCTGCAGAATTTTCCACAGAAATTTCCGCTGAGGACATTCTGCAGTATTTCCGCATCCAAAAAGCTGTGAAAATCTGCAAGCTGTCTATTTTGAAGCGGCCCTGTCATTTTTAGAATGACGGGGGTAAAATCAGATGTCGTGATAAGCCCTGCCCCAAGACGCGTTGGCACTTTGCGATAAATAAGTAGGTTTTGGGTTGCAGTTAGGGCACTCGGTCTCTAAAAGGTTCACCATCACTGCCCTATAGGAACCCCTGGAGAGATGGACTGACACAGCAATGCAAACAGTAAAGGTAACCAAACACAATAGAAAAGATAAAGCAGCACTTTACTGAAATTGGAGCATATCACCCAGACTAAAGGATCTCACCAACTCCAACCTCTCCTTTAGTAAACTGAATAACCAGCAAGGAGGAAAGAGTGAGCTATGAATCTAAAGCTCTCCACACCTGCCGATAGGAAGAGCAACTAGAGAACCACACCCCCAACTCTTTCCTGGGTATGACTAATAGTCAGCATGCAAGTATGCAGCATACAGAGAGATAGCAAAGCAATTTCTGCACAACATGCATTAACCCTTGTCCTGCACCGCAATAGGGCAACAGGTCTGACCCTGCGTCGCAGCTACTATGCCATGACGCTGATGCGACCAACAAGCTGCGACAGCAAACTGTTTGATGGATTCACAATTGGCTAAGTGATAATACTCAAAGAGTGGTCATACATGAATGCACATCAAATTGGAAGAATGTCTAAAGTGGGGTACCACAAGGCTCTGTCCTGGGCCCAGTATTGATCAACATTTTTATAAATGATCTGGAGGAGGGAATTGAGGGGGAACTAATCTAATTTGCAGATGACACAAAGCTAGGAGTGACAGCTAACACTAGAGAAGAGAGAGACGGGATTCAAAAATATCTAGAAAAACTTGAACAGTGGGCGGTGATGGCAATCAACAAGATGAAATGCAAAGTCCTACATCTGGACGAGAAAAATCAAAACACATACAGAGTGGGAGGAATTGGGCTAAGTAGCAGCACATGTGAAAAAGACGGGTATACTAAGAGATCATAAACTGAGCATGAGTTAACAATGTGATGCAGCAGGAAAAAAAGGCAAACACAATTCTGGGATGTATTAAGAGAAGTATAGAGTCTTGATCATGTGAGGTGATTTACCCCCCTGGGATGATTTAGTGTACCTGCATTGAGCAGGGTTTTAGACCAGATGACCCTGGAGGTTTATTTCAACTCTACCACTCTATGATTCACCATTGGATGTTATGCTGAACTGATGGTACTGTGTTAGGGAGGATATTAAATTTCGCTACTGCTCTTTATATGGTCACCCCATTGATGCTCTATGTGCACCTGTTTTTTTTTCCTTTTCAGATACTGTTATTTGCAAAGTAAATACTTCAGTATGCAGAATAAAAATAAATTTTAACTGCCCAAATGAACAGGATTAAAGAATAAGCTTGTGTTTGTTGAAAAAGCACAAATAGCTTCAGACTCCCCTGGTTCTAGGCTTTTTGTCAAGCTGACATCTATTTTTTTCTCCACTGACATGCTGGTTAATGACCTCAAGTAAAGCTAGGCCACTAATAGCTCTTGCTTCAATATTGGGACTTACCAACCTCAAAGACGATTTTCTCGCCCTTTAGAGTAATTAAAAGGGTTAAGGTCCATTTACAAGCAAAGATCATCAGAAACAGTTGACAGTTTTGAGCAATTATTTAACATTAGGTACTAATGATCTAATCAGCCCATTAGTAGCTAACTAGCTTCCTTTGCATGTATTTAGAGAACAGCGGGTGGCCTGTTCTCTAAATACGTCTACTTTTGTTCTGCTGTGGGCTGCCCGCAGAGAACACAGTATGCCATACCTCTTATCAGGGACAACGGATTTTATGCTAAGCTGACCTCAGCGATCAACCAAGAGTGCACGGTAAGTGCACGATGGGCATACATTTACATGCAATGGCTATCACTCAAAAGCCGTCGTTTGGAAGAATTTTGAGCAATAATCGTTGCATGTAAATCAGCCGTTAGCTACACCCCACAACTACACTTTGGTGAAATAATGTGCTACAAGTTGTCCGTGTATACCAGTTAATTCTGCAAAACCATTCAGAATTAAATGTGTAACTTCTTTTTCTTTAGAAAGTGTTATAAACTCCTGAGGGACTTTATGGTTAACTCCAAAAGTCTTTGTATTGGTAATGGTCCAGCGATCATTTTACACTATCTACACTGTATTTGGACGTGTTATTTTCAATCCATGATTTGTCTGGCACAAAGAGCAGCACCCAAAGAAAGAACAACTGCATGACTTTGGTCTCTAGTAATACAACGGGTCCAAACTTCACCTTCAGAAGATTGTGGATTTGTGGTGCAATAGTTTCAGCCATCAGTCACACTTCTGTTGTGGGCAACTAACAAATAGTCTGACCATCCATGGTCATCAGCTTGCCACTTTTCATGAAAGGATCCCAGTAAACACCGCTGACCTATGTGCTTCCTTCCACGTGGACGAGAGCTGATAGACACTCAGGAATGGACTACATTTCCCCGGTCTCAATAAAAGCCTGTAAGTACTTCACTGCTGTTGGCTTTCCACACAAGTGAACGATTTTAACAGACCACGTTTTCTGTGCAAAAAGGAACAATTTTGGCAAACCTGGGATCTCTCACCATGAAGAACAGGACAGCATGGTTAAATATATGGAATTTACTTTCAATGCTGATGAATCGACTGCTACATTTCTCACTTGGGGCACATTTTCTTGTGTCAAAAGCTGTAGTTAGTGATTCCTAGATGTGACAGACCAAGCCTGAGATGGCATTACCAATAATGACCACTGAAGTTATTTTTTCACACATCTTATGAGAACTTAAGAGGTGTAAAATGAGAACAAAGAATAAATTGTTGATTATTTATGATTTTTTTATAATAATTGTACATTATTGTTTACCACAAAAATATTTTACAGATCTCTATGTGAAGGAACCTGCTCAACACAATTGTGTTTTATGAAAAAGTTGTCACCTACCACCATATGGGTATAGGATTTGTATATACTAAAAGCATACACTGAATGGCCACTTTACTAGAGATTCCCATTTAGTACCATGTTGGAACTTTTTTGGCCTTCTGAACTGCAGCAATTTGTTGTGGTGTAGATTCCATGAGGTGATGAAATGGTTCTGCAGAACAATGAATATCGGTCCCTGCGGACAGGAAGCTTCTTGTGGTTGCCACAGATTAGATGGAGGTGCTGACATGTTCTGACCAGCTGACAGGAAGGGGTCATCAATTCATGCTGCTTGTGCCAAATTCTGACCTCCCATCAGCACGGTGCAACAGAAATCTGGATCCATCTGATCAGGGGATGATTTTCTGCTGCTCAGTGATACAGTTTGTGCTCTTTTAGGCCCCGGCTAGTCTAGCACCGATGACCAGGCCTCGTTGGAAGTCACTCAGATCGCTGGATTTTCCCATCTAATGGGGATTTACACTGAAACTGATCCACTGAAAACTTGTCATGTGATTTTCTGCTGCACTCCGGGGTCACGGGGAGAATTTCTAGACAGAAAAGTGCCAATCGTGAGAAGGCCGGAGGCTGTAATAAAGGGGCCATTCAGTGTGTAAAACATTAATTTTATAGTGATATAAGCAAAGTCATGGTTGATTGTGATTGCAACTATTACCAAGGTAAGTGGTTATTGACTTTAGACAATTGTTTTTCTTAAGAGGGTCCTCCGATGGTAAATTGATTACCAGGTTGCGCAAACAGTTATGTCTACTAAAATTTGGGAGAAAATGTGTTATACCCTTCTGCAGTGTCACACAGTTCTCATTTAAAACAATGGTGTGTCCATGTAATTACACATATGTTGGGTCCTACAAATTGAGAGACCATCTTTGTAGAAGCTCCCTGTCGAGGCTAATTGATGTTTGCGGATTACAGAAGAACAGTTAGTAAGATGGGCTTAACATGTGGTCGCACAATAAAATGTAATTGGGAAAGAATCCACTAGGGGTATCTAGAAATCATAGTGTTATCACTGGATGACTGAGCATCTATAGGAGCATATTATCTAGAGATCATGTAAGTTGTCATCAGACACACTTTCAGCTTTGTTCAAGAAGTTGCGCAACACTTGAACACAGATTTAATATTAGCCTTGTCCCATTGAGAACACAGTGTCCCAAAAACTCAATAACAAATGTTATCTGCTGTTGTGGTATATGAAAAAAAATATTATCACCAGTCAATCTGTATGGCTCCTGCATCAGGTCCTGGTATATCTCTGTACAGCTGGACTGGCATCCCACAGTGGTTTCCGGAAACTGGTAGGATTGCAAAACACATTCACCAACTGCCATGCCAGATATATTTTGCAAGCTGGTTTGCATGTGCCCCCTTATTTTACATCTGTGCCGGAGAATTCTGCTTTGTCTTGAGGAAGTCTGGGGCTCCTGAAGAGATGGAGAAACAGACATAATGATGAAGTGGTCTTCCGCACATTCTGGGTGAATATAATGGAAACAGGTGTACGTGTAAATGTGGAGGTAAGAGACGATATCCGATGGCCAGCTGGCCAGCTATCAGACCATGTAATGACTGCATTTTCCGATCATGAAAGCAAACCTTTGATTGGCTACTGTCGTCCAGTGCTAGACGTGTTGAACCCCAGGGAGCCAATTAATATAAAAATCAACTGACACCTTTACTACCAAATCACCCTAGATAAAAATGAATGGTTATTTAAAGGGATTGTCTAGTTTGAAAAACTAATTTTATAGAATTCAGTTTTACTAGAGGATGCTTATCTATTACCCAGAGAAGGCTTCAAACAGGGTCCCACATTCTGGAGGATCTGGCAGAGCTGCACATTATAAATAAATCCTATTCAGAAGTGTGTAAAGCTTCTTTTCTCCTGTGGTGGCGCTGTAGGATCCCTCACAGATTAAAGCTGATCATGGAAAATTGCAGAATGGTCTCTAAGAACACATTACATATTGGCAGGGCCATTTTAATGCCCTAGTGGGTTCAGTCCATGGTTATTAAAATGGGCCACCTCTCTAGCATTGATCCACCTCTGTCCCCATCTGTTCCCAAACATTTTTTGTACAAAAAAAAAAAAGCGACTCATGCACCCCTCCCAGCCTCCATTCACCACCTGATTCAGCAGTCAAGTGTCCACCTAAACATGTGAACCCTGAAGCCAATCAGGGGCCTCAGTGAGTGTTGAGACCGATGATTGCCCACAGTGGTCACATGGTCACATGCTTCAACAGTCATGTGACCGCTGGACCACTGGTAAATGGAGACCGGAGCTACACTCAGTAGGTGAGTTCAGTATTTTATTATTTCTTAGGTTCCTCAATCCTTTTTTACTATATCCGCGTCTTGGTGCAGTTACCTGGGGGCCGGGTGTATATGCACTATTTGTCCTATGGTTAAAACGACCTTGAGTATTGCTGCTAAAAGCTGAGAACAGATGTTAATTTTAAAAGGGTTTCCAGAACTAAAATATTCTAAAGAACAGGGAATGGTGTTAAAGAAAAGGCCATTCTCACCTCTTTAAATGCCACCTTCGGTCTCTGCAAGACGCTGCAGTGGTCACATGTTGTTTGTTGTATTAGCCAATCAATGGCTTCAGTGATGAAACTGCCATAAACCACACATAGCCATTGAAGCCCGTGACTAGCTGAGCGGTCACATGTGCAATGAACAGCATGTGACCACTGCAACTTCTTCTGTGATCGTGGCCCTTTAAAGAGGGGAGTATACATTATTTTTCTTACACCATCTCCTGCCCACTAGTTTCTTTAAAGAGCACCTGTGTTCTTATGTCAGTGGGGACGGCTGCATAGCTTTGCACTCTGTCATTCTTTTATTACTACTCGCCCCTATTACCCTGTATCGGTGCTTCTTAGAATTCGCTCATGGTGCTATTAATGTTCTAGTGGGCAGTCATCAATGCCTACTATTTGTTAAGTCTGATGACATTGACAGTGCGAAATGGAAACCGCCCACCTGAGACATTCACAGCGCAAGTTGTTGAATCTAAGAAGAGTTGGTAGAGAGGAACAGGAGTATCAAGAAGTGACACTGTCCGAGTCTGTGCGTCCGCAGCTGTAAAGCTATACAGTCAGTGCTGCTGATACGAGGGCATGACAGCTTCTCTGTAATTGAATTTCCAACTCTAAGTGAAATGTTTCTGGGACCTCCCAGGTGAACTTGAGGTGGCCATTATATGGTCAACATGTAATATTACATATCCCTGCAATGGGCGCTTCGTGGCTGGTGGTTGGTACTGGTGTTGGCAGCCAGGCTACATTGATCTGCTGATTACCACAATGGCTCACATGTGAAAGGGGCTGTTTGTGATGATCCGACCATTTCATAGAATGAAATCGGCCTCATCTACAGGTAGTAAACAGCAATTAGTCGTCCTGATTTCCCCACACTCAGCCCTCCAACACAAAAAAATGCTGTCTCAGAGCAATCACAAACCTGAATTTCTTTGCCTCGCCTCCCTTTCTACCACGAAGCTGGCAAAACATGCTTGTCCTGGCATGTACCCTGGAAGGGACGTGACCGTCCATGTAGCGGTAGATGCTTAATATAACGCCGCTATTCATGTATTTTATGAGCGTGTTCAACTGGAGAAATCAAATATGTTTGCAATTATATCTTGTGAGTCTGACAGCGTTTACAGAGACACGCCAACCAGAAATTGCTATTAATATCCAGGACCCTTCAATATTACTTTATTTCCACAGACCAGAGAATGAGCCGATTGGTGTGCTTTTGCTTTTTCCGAAATAAAGACCTTACAAAAACAGGCTGCACTGTTGCCTATGGGGAATTTGGGATATTGTAAGCTTGAAAAAACAATTTTGGGGTAAAGGCAGTTAATTGGTCTGGACGAGACAAAAGAGAATGATACCCCTAATATTGGGCTGTAAACCGTATGAGATGTGACAGCCACTCTATGCGCACGACGAGTCATGTCCTCATGTCAGGGGGGTCGCTCTGCATCTGCCGGCCCGCTGACTTCAACAATATCTTTCTCTTGCTCATACTTATCTCCATTCTGCTGGACTATTCCGAAATTTGTCTCCCAGTACTGGGAAGTTGTCAGGTAGGTGGTTCCCACCACTTACTGTCAGTCAAATCTTGCATCTGCCATTGACAGAGACTGGTGGGGACTCCTTTGGCCGAGTCTAAGGAGAGACAGTATGGAGGAATGGGTGTGAGTATAGATGAAAAAGAAAACCTGTAATAGAGTCAGTGGGGCCGCAAATGCAGAGATGAGGATATGACAGGTCCTCTTTAACCCCTTAGTAACATGGCCTATTTTGGACTTAAGAACACGTCGATTTCAGGGGGATTTTCATTTCCACAGTTTAAAAGCCATAACTATTTTACTTTCCGTTGCATGTATAAGGTCTTGTTCGTTGCATGGAGAGCAGTAGTTTTTATTGGTACCATTTTGGGGTACATGTATTGTAATTTTTATTAATTTTGAAGGGACAGGGTGAAAGATACATCAATTCTGCCAGTGTTTTTTTAATGCATTCACTGTGTGGTAGGAATGACACTATAATTTAATTTTCTGCAGGTCAGTATGATTTCAACAATACTAAACGAATATTTTTTTTAGGATTTTCCACATTTTTACAATAAAAATCTTTTTGGGATTTTTTTTTTTTTGCATCGCTGCAGTCAAAGACCAAGAACTTTTTTTATTTTTCCATGGACAGAGCTGTGTGAGGGCTTGTTTTTTTGTGTTAGTACCATTTTGGAGTACATATGGCTTTTTTGCTCACTTTTATTGCAATTTTTAAAAGTCAAAATTCTTCATATTCTGGGGCATGGCCTGGACTGCACTAATGGCGAACGTTTGCTGAGGAGCTCCACTCTTACAAACCACCCCAAGCAACTCACAGCGACTCTAGAGGACTGCAATCTCTCACAAAGGTGTCAGCAGAGCGGCGGTACCCAGCGATGTCACGGCGGAGGCAGAGCAAAAGTGGTCCCAGACGCCTGATGGAGTTCTTTCCGGTGCGCGGCACAGCAGAGGAACAGGAAATGGAGGAGACGGCGGTCGGGTCGGGATGCAGTGAGGAGACGGGGGCGGCAGTTGGAAGGGATCCCGCACCCAAGATATATGGCAAACGGGCTTCCTCCTGCCCCTCACCCTCTCAACAGAAGCTTTACAATCAGCAGCTATGAGCATCCCCTTGGCAGCAGACAGCTACAGATTTCCATGTGCAGGGGAGAGGAAAGATGACCCCAAGCAGCCCAAGGAAGAAGGGGGAGGGGTCAGGCAGTATAACGCCATCTTCTCCCATTCACTCAGCACAGGAGGATGAAGGCACCCCTACAGTTTCCCCTAGATCCAGCCCAGAAAAAAGTAGACCCAGAAGAAAAATACCCCTAAATAACAGCCTTGGTCATACTAGAAATGAAGTAGAAATGACTACAGATCTAATATTAAGCATTGAATGCACCAGTTAAGCAGCTTCTCAACTCAGAGATTCCTTGAAGAACGACCTCACAGAGCTTAATACTAGAGTCAGCACCGCCATAGTGAGTCTAGGCGACAGAGTGGATCATTTAGAGAATAAGACTTGTGAAATAATAGGCTCACACAACGAGCTGATAAATGCACATTCTAAACCGGAAGAAGATTTTGAAGCGCTTAAACAGAAAATGGCGGATCTGGAAGACCGCAATAGCCGCAATAATATCAAACTCAGAGGGATAACGGAGGCTGTGAGACCAGAAGAGCTTAATAAATTTGCAAGAACTTATAATAACTCTCTTACCTAACTCTAAATCAGAGGAGCACATTCTGGATAGAATCCATAGACTCCTTAAAGGGGTTGTCCCGCGAAAGCAAGTGGTTCTATACACTTCTGTATGGCCATATTAATGCACTTTGTAATGTACATTGTGCATTAATTATGAGCCATACAGAAGTTATCAAAAGTTATTCACTTACCTGCTCCGTTGCTGGCGTCCTCGTCTCCATGGTTGCCGTCTAATTTTCGCCGTCTAATGGCCAAATTAGACGCGCATGCGCAGTCCGGGTCTTCTTCTCTTCTCAATGGGGCTCCGTGTAGCTCCGTGTAGATCCGCCCCGTCACGTGCCGATTCCAGCCAATCAGGAGGCTGGAATCGGCAATGGACCGCACAGAAGAGCTGCGGTCCACGGAGGTAGAAGATCCCGGCGGCCATCTTCAACCGGTAAGTATGAAGTCACCGGAGCGCGGGGATTCAGGTAAGCGCTGTGCGGTGTTCTTTTTTAACCCCTGCATCGGGGTTGTCTCGCGCCGAACGGGGGGGGTTGAAAAAAAAAAACAGTTTCGGCGCGGGACAACCCCTTTAAGCCTAGAAATATTCCAGAAAACATCCCTAGGGACGTGATAGCTAGAGTGCAATTCTATCATATCAAAGACGAACTCATAAAAATATCAAGGAATCTTAAAGAGCTTCCCCAACCATTTGGAAATATAAAATTGTATTCTAACTTCTCACAAGTTACTATGTTGGCACGCAAGAAATTATCGCCAGTCACCGCAATACTAAGGGAAAACAAAATTCTCTACAGGTGGGGCTTTCCAACAAAGTTATTCGTAAACAAAGAAGGTAACATCAGCACCATTATCTCCTTTGAGGAAGGCCCCTCCTTCCTGAAAAAATGGAATCTCCCTTTGCCGCAGGAGGCTGCCCCCTCCTATATTGCTAACGATTGGTCCCAAAAACAGGCTCCAAGAGCTAATAAGCACAAGTCCCCCCGCCGTTAGTGACTTTCACAACTGGTGACTCCCAATTTAAACTGCGGTCCTCAGTCTACTTAAAGGGGTGCCATCCAGATGGAGGCTGAACTTTTTACACCCCCTTTTCGAGGCCTTTTTCATTTCAACTCTGGTTTACCCCAAGTTCCGAAAAGGTCCATTTGTTTTAACCCCTTAGTGACGAAGCCTGTTTGCGCCTTAGTGACGGAGCCAAATTTTGGAAATCTGACATGCGTCGTTCAATGTAGCATAACTCCGTAAATGCTTTACATATCCAAGTGATTCTGACACTGTTTTTTCGCCACATGTTGTACTTCATTTAGGTTGTAAAAAGAGACCGATATCATTTGTGTATATTTATTAAAAGTACCAATATTGGAAAAATGTTGAAAAAATTGTCATTTTTTTACATTTTCAACCGTAATATCTCAAATATGTCCAAACATACTGTACAAATTTTTGATAAGATATGTATTTCCATCTGTTTACTTTATTCTGAATGCACACTTGAAAAACTTTTGTGTTTTTTTTAACCATTTAGAGGACGTACAAATTTAACATTACTTTTCAGCATTTTGAGGAGCACTTTGTTTTCCTGCACCAAGCCAAGTTTGCAAAGGCTCATAAGTGTCAGAATAATAGATACCCCCACAAATGATCCCATTTTAAAAACTACACCCCTTAATGTATTCACCGAGGGGTGTCATGAGTATTTTGACCCCACCAGTTTTTTTCAGGAATTAGTTCAATTTAGAGGAGAAAAAAATAAAATTTCATATTTTTGCAAATATGTCATTTTAAAGACATATTTTTTTCCTATAGAACCCATGAAAATGAGGATTTACACCCCAAAATGGATACCCCCGCTTCTCCCGTGTTCAGAAACATACCCATTGTGGCCCTAATCTTATGTCTGGATGCACAACGGGACCCAAAATGAAAGGAGCAGTTGGTGTCTTTCAGAACATAAATTTTGCTTGAAGGCGTTTTAGGCCCCATAGCACTTTTGTAGAGCTCTTGAGTGGCCAAAACCAAAGAGAACCCCCACAAATGACCCCATTTTAAAAACTAGACCCCTTAACGAATTTATCTAGGGGTGTACTGCCCATTTTGACCCCACAGTTTTTGAATGAATTCAAGCCAAGCAAAAGGAAAAAATTGTGATTTTCGTTTTTTTGTCAATTCTGTCATTTTAAAAACAGCTTTTTTTGTACAGCACACACATGAATGAAGCCTTTCACCCCAAAATGGATACCCCTGTTTCTCCCGTGTTCAGAGACATACCCATTGTGGCCCTAATCTTATGTCTGGATGCACAACGGGGCCCAAAACGAAAGGAGTAGTTGGTGGCTTTCAGAATATAGATTTTCCTTGAAGGCGTTTTAGGCCCCATAGCACATTTGTAGAGCTCTTGAGCGGCCAAAATCAAAGAGAACCCCCACAAGTGACCCCCTTTTGAAAACTAGACCCCTTAACGAATTTATCTAGTGGTGTACTGCCCATTTTGACCCAACAGTTTTTGAATGAATTGAAGCAAAGCAAAAGGAAAAAATTGTGATTTTCTTTTTTTGACAATTCTGTCATTTTAAAAACTGTTTTTTTTGGTACAGCACACACATGAATGAAGACTTGCACCCTAAAATGGATACCCCTATTTGTCCTGTGTTCAGAGACATACCCATTGTGGCCCTAATCTTTTGTCTGGATGCACAACGAGGCCCAAAATGAAAAGAGTAGTCGGTGGCTTTCAGAACAGAAATTTAGCATGAAGGTGATTTAGGCCCCATTGCCCACTTGTAGAGCCCTTGAGCGGCCAAAACGACAGAGAACCCCCACAAATGATCCCATTTTGAAAACTAGACCCCCTAACAAATTTATCTAGGGGTGTACTGTGTATTTTTACACTACAATTTTTGAATAAATCTAAGCAAAGTAGTAGGAAAAAAATGACAATTTTCATTTTTTTGGCAGTTGTATCAATTTAAAAACTGTTTTTTTTGTACAGCACACATAGGAATGAAGATTTTCACCCCAACATTGATACCCCTGTTTGTCTTGTGTTCAGAACCATACCCCTTGTGGCCCTAATCTACTTAAAGGACACATGGCTAGGCCTATAATGGAAGGAGCACCCGTTGGATTTTAGGGTACAACGGAATAAATTCCAGGCCCCATTGCCCACTTATAGAGCCATTGAGCGTCCAAAACTATAAAGAACCCCCACAAATGACCCCATTTTAAAAACTATACCCCTTAATGAATTCATCTAGGGGTGTACTGCTTATTTTGACCCCACAGTATTTGAATAAATTTAAGCAAAGCGGAAGGAAAAAATTACGATTTTCATTTTTTTGGCAATTTTGTCAATTTAAAAACTGTTTTTTTTGTACAGTGTACATAGGAATGAAGACGTTCACCCCAAAATGCATACCCCCGTTTGTCCCGTGTTCAAAAACATACCCATTGTGGCCCTAATCTACTTACAGGAAACATGGCAAGGCCTGTAATGGAGGGAACACCCGTTGGATTGCAGGGTACAACTGAATAAATTCAAGGCCCCATTGCTTATTTGTACGGAATAAAAATTGACTCCCTAAAAATATCACCCCCCTCCGCACGTTCCCCAAATCTTAGATAAAAGTAATAATGTGAACTGTGTGGTATTTCCGAAGACAGGGGTAATTACGGAGGCTGGTTGGGATGGGTACATGGGGCAATAAAACCGTGTATCCCCCCTCCTCGCATGCTTTTTGGGGGTCATTTCTTGACCTCAGTAGCAGGTATAAGGTGTAAAAAGTGGCACACTGTGAATCTCCATAAGCTTGATGAGGTGCGGCGGTCTCACACAGAAGGCGCTCAACAAGCTGCTCCTGGAACTGCAGGAAGGCGAGCGTTCCCGGGGCTTCTTGTAAATTGCGTATTACAGGTAGCGGTCTGAATAACGCCAGGCTCACACAGCCGTAGATGGAATCCGCTTGCGGAGGTCCACAGCAGATCCCAGCTGTAAGCCCGGCTGTGACCCTGCCTACGGCCGCATAATGTACTGCGCATAACTGCCTACTCACACAGGCGGTCATGCGCAGTACTTTTTTTTGTTTGTATTTCCCGCACTGTCGCTTAGCGATGACACGGGTACCCGCAGCCCATATACAACGTAATTGCGTGTGGGCAGCGGGTATATCCACGACCATGGAGCACAATGGGCTCTATGTTGCGGATAGCCACAGTAAAATAGAACCTGCTGCGTTCTCTTTTCTGCGAGTGGATTACACAATTCTGACCTGCTAGTGTGAGCAGAATTGTGTAATCCAATGTGATTGATCTGCGTATTACCGCGGATCAGACGCATGCGGAATCCGTAATTTCTATCCGGTCATGTGAGATCGGCCAAAGGTAGATCGCTACCTTTTTTTCACGTGACCGGGGACCGCTCAATGAGGCCACCCGTCACTGCTCCAGGCTCTTGGCGACCAATGGTCGCTGAGAGCAAGGAGATTTTAAGTTTCCTGGGCTCCCCGACTCCTGCGCATGTGTCCAGTGTTTTGCCGGCGGTCGCATGCACAGAATACAGGAAAGTTCACGGAAGAAGATCGCGCTGGGGTGCAAATACGGAGGCCTCCGGTAAAAAGTTTCATCTCCTCTCACCGATCGCATCGGTGAGGGGAGATGAACCTTCACCTTTTTTAACTTTTACGTGATCGCCATTATTCATTGGATAACGGCGAACACGTGTCCAGGAACCGCTCACCGCGGCCCCCCGTCACATCTCCAGGCTCTCGGCTAAGTTTTGTAGCCAGGAGCAGGGAGATTTTAAATTACCACGGCTTTAGTGCATGCGCCTGCCATATTGGCGACGGCGGCGTACGCAGAAGCTGGGGTAAGGTCCGCGGATAAATCCGCAGGCCTTCGGTACGTGATTTCATCCTCTCTCATGGATATGATCCGTGGCGGGAGATGAAACGCAAGCTTTTTTTAACTTTTTTTTTTACTTTTTACCCCCTTTTTATTTTTATTTCTTTACTTTTTGCACTTTTTTTTTTTACTTTACATGATCACTGTCATCCATTGGATGACAGTGATCATGTCCCTTGTGACACCCCTCTGCTCTTGGCTACACATGGCAGCCAGGAGCAGAGGGATTTTGAATTTCCCGGGGCTCGAGCCCCTCTGTGCACGCGCCCGATGTCAATCATCGGGCGCGCATGCGCAGACGGGGATTTTGGGTCCCGGGACATCACAGCGGTCCCCGGTAACACCTCCTGGTTCCCGGCTACCTTCAGGAGCCGGGAGCCAGGAGATTTTAAATTTGCCGGGGGCACCCGGGCTTCTGCATGTGCGCGTGACGTCATCGCCTGGCGCGCATGCGCAGAAGGCCGCCGGCGGGTCCGAAAGGACCAGATCTCCGGGGGACACCGCCGACAAGCCGTGTGAGTATTTTCAGCTGCCCTGCCCTGATTTACACAGTTTTGTTTACTTTTTTGCGATCGGCGCTATCCATTGGATAGCGCCGATTGCAATACCGGGGGGGACTGCCCGCATCCTGGGATGACAGCTCCATGCTGTCGGATACCTGCGGGCACCGACAGCATGGAGCTGTCACGTCCTCAGGCCAGTGGGCATTAATCCAAAGAGGATGCATAAAACTACGTCCTCTAGGATTAAAGCCCACTTTCTGAGGACGTAGTTTCCCGATGGGGCCATCGTTAAGGGGTTAAGTTCACACAAGCTGCCTACTCATGGAACGAGAATCGACAGTTTTGTTGTTAAAGAAAGTTATTCCACTTTAGCCTCCCCACTTCCCAACAGGATCCATGGTAAAAATGTAATTTATCGCATTCGGCTGCATTATCATAACATTAAAGATCCATCAAGAGGCTTGCTCAAGGCCATATATGGAACTTTTAAAGCATCTCTTTTAGAAACCAAATGGAGTTGAATATCTTATCACTAAATGTTAGAGGTCTCAACTCACCCTTCAAGAGGTCAGCTCTTTGGAGAGAAGCTCTTACCTCAAAAGCAGACATTGTTTGCGCCCAGGAGACTCATTTTGCCCTAGACAAGGCCCCTAACATGTCACAACCTAGGTTTCCTAAGATCTTCTTCGCTAACGCCTCCAAGAAAAGGGCGGGAGTTTTGGTGGCTGTAAGAAACTCATTGGACTTTCAACTAGTTGAAGAAATAACGGACACAGAGGGAAGATTTATAATTTTGATTTGCAAGATTGAGGGCCTCCTTATCACCCTAGCCAACATTTATGCTCCCAATTTAAAGCAACTCAAATTTCTTGATAGGGTGATGAGGAAACTAAAAAAGGTACAACAGGGTAACCTGCTTATATTCGGGAATTTTAATATAATAGCAGATTAAACTTTGGATACGAGTTTTCTGGGCAGGGGAAGAGGCCTGACTTTGTCTTCTTGGATGCACAGAGTAAACTAGCTAGACTCTTTTAGATGCCTAAATGTCAATACTAGAGAATATACTTTCTACTCTTATCGTCACAAATCATTCTCTAGAATCAACATGTTCCTGATGGATTTTATGATTCTTAAAAGAGTGCAAGAAGCAAGGATAGAAGTGACATCATGGTCAGATCATGCTCCAATTGGACTTAAATGGAAACTTGGTCCACAGGTTCCAACATTTGGAAACTGGAGAAACAACACCTTCTTAATGAAGGAGCCCAAATTCCAAAAGAAACTCAGAGAAGCATTAAAAGAATATTTCAGATTTAACGACTCCCCAGGAATGCGCCGATTTACTCTCTGGAACGCGCATAAAACAGTGATTAGAGAGGTGATGATCCAGCAGGGCTCCATTTATAAAAGGGAAAGAGATAAACTGCTTAAACATACATTATTAGAGCTAGCGAATCTAGAGAGAGATCTACAAAAAACACCATCGATTACCCTGCATAACACACTGGTAGAAATGAGACTTAAATACGTAATATCCTTATAGACAAACATGAAAAAATTTAAAATGCCTAAAATCTTCCTTTTACATCGTTAACAACAAATTCACCCATCTGATGGCCAATAGAGTAAAACAAAAAAGATCCAAAGCCAGGGTTCCCATCATGGCTGACTCAACCTCCGGTAAAAAGACCTCTAACCTGATAGAAATAGCGGAAATATTCAGAAAATTCTACGAATCACTATACAACTTGAGCAGGGATCCCTCCCTCCCGCAACCCACTGAGATTGGGATAAATCAGTTTCTTTTCTCCATTCAGCTCCCAAAACTAAACAAAAAACAATTAGACAAATTAAATGCTCAGATCTCCCTACAAGAAACCCTACAAGTAATTATTCACTCCAAAAACGACAAGGCTCCAGGTCCGGACAGCTTTTCTAATGAGTATTTTAAAATCTACAAAACTCAGTTGGCCCCGCACTTGATAAATCTATTCAATGAAGCTATGCTAAAAGGATACTTACCCTCGGAAATGCTTCAAGCTAATATAACAACAATACGAAAACCAAGTAAGTACACATCTCACTACTTAATAACGATACTAAATTCTACGAGAAAAGTTTGGCTCTACGACTACTAAAGATGACCCCTGACCTCATCCACAGTGACCAAACGGGTTTTGTTAAATGGAGGCAGACATCGGACGCTACCAGAAGACTGTTGGATGTAATGGGAGAAGTGGAGTCCTCTCGAACGCCTTGTCTGCTCCTCACTTTGGATGTGGAGAAGGCGTTCGATAGGATCCACTGGGGTTATGCATTCTCAGTATTCAGGAAGATGAGGTTTGACGGAGCGATCCTGGGGCAATTCAGGCACTCTATAGATCCTCCTCTGCTAAAATATTAATAAACTGAGTCATGTCCAGCTCATTTGAAATTACAAATGGGACTAGACAGTGATGCCCCCTGTCCCCCACTATATTTGTACTGACGATGGAGCCTTTGGCTGAAGCAATTCATATGGAGAGTAATATCAGAGGTGTCCCCATATTTTCTAGACAACATAAAATTGGCTTATTTGCCGATGACATAATTCTAATGCTGACCTCTCCCTTGGAATTTCTCATGGCGGCATCAGAGCTCTTAACACATTTCGGCAAGATATCATATTATAAAATTAATCCAACAAAATCTAAAATATTAACTATTAACACTTCCGCTAAACTCCAATCTCAAATAAAAAATGAGTTACCATTCGGGTGGGAAGTAACAGGAACCCAATATCTAGGAATAATGGTTACATACCCAGTAAAAGACATAATAGATCTCAACATTACTCCCCTAATAGACGAAATAAGGGAGTGTCTTAATCTCTAGCCAACGGGTCAGCAAACTTGTAAAAGTTTACAATCAGAATACGGCCTTTTGAATAGTGATTTCCTTCTATATTCCCAGATCTCCAGTGTGTGGACATCCCTCCCAACTCTGAAGCTCTCATTACCAGTATATCTTTACAGATTTCTATTCGACCCTCCCCCTTACAGATTAAAACTCAAGAATATATACAAAGTTTTTTTGTGGAGGGGGGGACTTTGATCACAATCCACACAAAAAAGCTCATCTGTTGAATTGGGAAAAGGAATTGGGATGCTCCTTTTCAATAGAGCAGTGGAATACAGCACACACGTGGGCAATCAAGGCCTCCTCATGCGCTACCCTAATGGAAGTCCATAGTAAGTTGATCACAAGATGGTATAGATCACCAGTCAGACTCTTCGATTTCTTTCCGGACCTCTCTGATAGATGCTGGAGAGGATGTGGGGGATGAGGATCTCTTCTGCACATTTTTTGGGGCTGCCCTTTAATTCAAGCAACTTGGCAGGAGTTCTTTTCTCTATTTAAGAGAACATTTGGTATGCGAATTCCCTCTCTCCCAGAATTGGCAATGCTATTGATAGGGGTAAAAAACTTCCCAATCAGATTTAGGAGGTTGGTAACCCATGGCCTTCTCTCCATCAAATTATTAATAGCAAGAAATTGGCAAACGAATTATATTCCTACACTAACAGACATTATCCAACTTTTGTCAGAACATTGTATATACAAAAAAATATTTGCATTCAGGAATGGTAAAGTGGAGCAGTTCATGGAGACTTGGGGTCACTGGCTGGGTCATTTTCAACTAGACAACTTTAGGGCTTAGGAATATTCTTGGGTGAGCCGACTAAATCAAACAGGATGAACACTCACGAGTTGACTCTGACAATATATACAACACTAAGGTACTAGGAATAATTAAATATGAATGCATTTGAACCTGTAACTAACAAAATCTATGCATAATTGACTGGATCCTCTAACCTATACCTACCCCTCTCCCCAGTTTACCCCCCCCACCCCCCACATTACCTCACCCTAACCCTTTCTTTTCCCCTTATTTACAGATCTGTTCGATCTAACTTCAACTCAGAGGTCTATTACTTATGTTACAATAACAGAAATTTTTGTTAGTATAAGGAATAGAGATGAGCGAGTATACTCGCTAAAGCACTACTCGCTCGAGTAATGTGCTTTAGACGAGTATCTCCCTGCTCGTCCCTGAAGATTCGGGAGCTGGCGCGGGGCAGGGAGCTGCGGGGGAGAGCGGGGTGGAACGGAGGGGAGATCTCTCTCTCCCTCTCTCCCGCCCGCTCTCCCCTGCTCCCCGCTGCGACTCACCTGTCAGCTGCAGCGGCTCCCGAATTGTAAGAGGGCAATAAAGCCCCCCCCCCAATCTTGCTCATCTATCCATCTAAAGGTGGGTCACCTGGTTGACTAGTGAAATGTAACAAGCCACTCCCAGCTGAAGTCTTGTAGCCAGAACTTTAAAGTCAGTTCTATCCTCCATGCCTCACCTGATGTCTCCAGCACTAAGTGTCCAGCAACAAGTGTTTTATGCTGTCAAATGATGCAGTTATACAGCGCAGTTCAACAGAGCAGGAGACAGGTAACATGCACAACTGTCCAAAGCCTGGAGGAAAATACTCTCCTCTTTGCACTGATCTCCTTCACTATCCTCTTTTCAAGCCTTAACACTTTCTTCCAACGCCCAGCCCCAACACACTCCATCCACATCAGCCCCTCCCTCCTCTCCTCACCTATGTATGGCTCCCATGCACTGTTCAACTTCCTAAGACGCCTTCAACCCCCCAATACTGCAAAGAAACACCTCAGACACCCACACAAATCCTCTAGCCATGTGCTCACCCTTGCTACCCTGCTACTCCTAGCTGCAGGGGACATATCCCCCAACCCAGACCCACCCCGTACTGTTCTCTACCAAAATGCCCCCCCCCCCCCGCCCCAATCAAATGCACCCTATGGAACTCCCAATCTGCGTGTAACAAACTCCCAACTATCCATGACCTTTTCACCAGTAAACACTTGATCTTGCTCGCCCTCACGGAAACCTGGATACAGCAGTCCGATTCTACCTCCCCTGCTGCATTGTCCTATGATGGCCTGCAGTTCTCCCACACCCCCAGATCGGATGACAGACGCGGCGGAGGAGTAGGCATCATCCTCTCCCCAAACTGTACCTTCCAGGTCATTCCCTCAGCTCCCTCGCTTACCTTCCACTCCTTCGAAGTCCACACCCTGCGACTCTTCCGCCCACTGCCTCTGCGTGTCGCAGTTATTTACCGCCCCCCAGGTCCCACCCGCCTGTTCCTAGACCACTTTGCTGCCTGGCTCCCCCACTTCCTCTCCTGTGAAATCCCAACCCTCATCCTTGGTGATTTCAACATCCCTACTAACGACTCTAGCTCCTCATCTGCCTCCCGGCTTTTAACACTTACTTCCTCCCTTGGGTTATCGCTAATCTCTGACTCCCCCACTCATAGAGATGGTAACACTCTCGATTTAGTTTTCCTCCGTCTCTGCTCTGCTTCTCACTTTACTAACTCCCCACTTCCACTCTCAGATCACAACCTTCTCTCTTTCTCCATCAGGCACCCTAGCATCTCTCCTGACCCTCCTATCTATCGCACCTCTAGGAACCTCCAGTCTGCCGCACTAAACAGTTTGCCGAAACTATTCAGTCCTCCCTTTCGCCTATCTCTCGCCTCCCCTGCCCTAACCTGGCAGCCGAATACTACCACACCACCCTCAGCCATGCCCTGGATGAAGTGGCACCGCCCGTGATGCGAGCCGTCAAACGCAGACCATGGCAACCCTGGCTCACGTCCCAAAAGCGCTTCATCCGGCGGTGCTCTAGGTGCGCTGAGCGGCTGTGGAGAAAGTCAAGGCTTCCAGCAGACTTCCTCCAATTCAAATTCATGCTTAAAACTTATAACCTAGCCCTTCACCATGCCAAACAAGTTTATTTCACCTCCCTTGTCTCCTCACTATCCCACAACACCAAACAACTCTTTGAGACCTTTCACTCCCTCCTCAGAGAGAACTAGCTGACTATTTCAAAGAAAAAATCGACCACATTCGAAAAGAAATCTCTGAAAGCTGCATGGTTAGCCCTGATCCCAGTTTCATCAGCACTGCACCCAGCACCTACTCACTATCTACGCTAGAACCAACGACAGAGGAAGAAGTCTCCAGGCTCCTTTCCGTTGCCCGCCCCACCACCTGCGCTAGTGACCCTCTCCCCTCTCACCTCCTCCGGTCCCTTTCCCCAGCTGTCATTACTCACCTCACTACAATCTGCAACCTCTCCCTAACCTCTGGCACTTTCCCCTCCTCATTCAAACACTCCATTATATCCCCTCTGCTTAAAAAACCAACCCTGGACCCGACTGATGCTGCCAACTACTGACCCGTCTCAAACCTCGCCTTTATCTCCAAATTACTGGAACGCCTGGTCTACTCCCGCCTTCCTCGCTTTCTCTCTGACAACTCGCTCCTCGACCCCCTTCAGTCTGGTTTCCGCTCTCTACACTCAACCGAAACTGCCCTTACAAAAGTAACAAATGACCTGATGACTGCAAAGTCGAGAGGTGATTACTTCCTACTAATCCTCCTTGACCTGTCTGCTGCATTTGACACTGTCGACCATAATCTCCTTCTCACTATGCTCCACTCTATTGGTCTAAAGGATACTGCTCTCTCCTGGTTCTCTTCCTACCTCTCTGACCGCTCTTTCAGTGTTTCCTTTGCTGGTTCTATCTCTGCTCCACTTCCTCTCACTGTTGGGGTACCCCAGGGCTCGGTTCTTGGTCCTCCTCTTTTCTCTATCTATACTGCCCCAATTGGACAAACCATCCACAAATTTGGCCTCCAATACCATCTCTATGCTGATGACACCCAACTATACACCTCCTCTCGTGAGATCTCTGGACCATTCCTCCAAAATATCACCGACTGTCTGTCTGCTGTCTCTAACACTATGTCCTCCCTTTTTCTCAAACTAAACCTCTCTAAAACTGACCTCCTTGTCTTTCCACCTTCTAACCGACCTCCCCTCAACATCTCCATTCCAGTGTCTGGCACCAACATAACCCCCAGACGGCATGCCCGATGCCTTGGGGTCACACTGGACTCTGACCTCTCCTTTGCCCCCCATATCCAATCTCTGGCCCAAACATGCCACATGCACCTCAGAAATATTGCTAAAATACGTCCGTTCCTAACAACGGATACGCTAAAGACGCTCGTGGTTGCCCTCATCCATTCCCGGCTTGACTACTGCAACTCGCTACTCAATGGCCTCGCCCCCACTAGACTCGCTCCACTCCAATACATACTAAATGCAGCAGCTAGACTCATTTTTCTATCCAGTCGTTATTTAGACGCCTCTGCATTATGCCAGTCGCTGCATTGGCTGCCCATCCACTGCAGAACTAAATTTAAACTCCTCTACCTCACTCACAAAGCTCTGCATGGCGCTGCGCCACCATACAACACCTCCCTACTGTCAGTACACCACCCAGCCCGCTCACTCCAATCGGCTAACACACTCAGACTAAACACCCCTGTAATACGAACCTCACATGCTCGCCTACAGGACTTCACCAGAGCAGCACCCATCCTCTGGAATGCTCTACCCCAAGGCATCCGGACAATTCCCGATGCACGAAATTTCAGACGTGCCTTAAAAACGCACCTCTTCAGGGAAGCATACCAAATCTCCTGACCTAGTCCCTTGCCCCTCCCTATGGTGCCCCACCCTGTTTGCCTTTGGATAAATGATCTGTACATGAAATTTCCTATTGCCTGTGTTCCCCAAACCCCTGCACCTCCTGTACCACCCTCAACCCATTTGTGTCTAACCCAATGTATCTCACATTGTAATTGTTGCAATTGTTGTATTGTTTTGCATTTATCCATGCCTGAAAGCGCTGCGGAATAAGTTGGCGCTATACAAATAAAGATTATTATTATGTATTATTATTATTTTTCCCAAATTCAAGGCTATCATGATCATTGCCTCCTAAGGTCCCAGCCACCCTTACTTCCTCAACCATTCCCTCCCTGTTGGTAAGAATTAGGTCCCAGATAGCAGATACCCTTGTTTTCTCTTCTACCTTCTGGAAGATTAAAGTTGTCAGCAAGAGCCGATAAGAATTTGTTGGATCCATTATTTTTACCTGAGAGAGATTCCCAACAAATGTCTAGATAGGTAAAATCTCCCATAAACACTATGTTGTACTTTTTTGAGTGCTTGGCCATCTGATGTAGAAAGATTTCATCAATATCTTCTGCTTGTCCAGGCAGCCTAGAGTAAATGCCCACAATAGTGTCCTTTCTGTTGTTCTCGCCTTGTATTCCTACCCAAACAGTTTCTACATAACTACTATCTGAAGCTTGAATCTCTGTGGAGATGATGATTTCCTAACATACAACACAACACCTCCTCCCCTCTTATTAGGTCTGTTTCTTATAAATAAGTTGTATCCTTCAAGTCTTGTATTCCAATCATGTGTATCATTCCACCAAGTTTCCGTGATGCCTATGACATCATATTTCTCTTGCTGTGTTAGGAGCTCCAATTCTCCTTGTTTGCTTCCCATGCTCTGGGCATTTGTGTAGAAACATTTTAGTTTGTGATCGGTGTCTCTTGGTCTTCTGCTTTCCTTTTTTGTTTTGTTCTTTCTTTCCACTTCTATTAACAAGGTTCTCAAATGTATTCATGAGCTACATATTTTTGCCTTTCACTTCACTTCTCATATTATTCTAGTTTAAAGCTCTCCTAATGAGTGCAGCAAGGCATCTACTAAATATATGCTTACCTGTCTTTGCCTCTAGCAAGCAGTCCATCATATAGGTAATTCACTCCATGATCTAGAAATCCAAACCCTTGCTGACAGCACCAATCCCCGATATTGCAGCAGGAGGTCGGCTATCTGTGATAGCCAGCTCCAGCTGAGGATGGCGTAGGCTCAGCCTTTGTGGTGGGAAGGGGTTAAATGCTATGGACACCTTTGGTAAGCAATTTCTTTTCACTTGAATACATGTATTTTGGACTGTTACTATTTTGGCAGTAGGGTTTTTTTCTACATACCACTGTATATAGACACTCTGAGGGCTCCCACCCAATGGCGATATTTTCTCTACTGCGATGCGAGACTAAAGTCAAAGTCTCGCATCGCAGTGCGAGAAAAACATCGGCATGACGCTGGGATATCGGCATCACGCCAACATATCGCCAGTCTTTGCAACGGGGCCAGCGGCAGCAGCGCTAGCCCCATTGAAAAGAGATGGAGAATGCCGGGGACTTCTGCCACAGCTATAACAGCTGTGACAGCTGTGGCAGGAGTTTCCTTCATCCCCGCGGGCAGCTGTGGCAGAAGTCCACGGCATTCCAGCCCATTGCTAAATAGCTATATCTTAGCTATTTATGAATGTATAGCTAAGGGCTATGGGTGATTGACTGAGCGCTCAGCCAATAGCTAAGCAGTAGCTGCTATTGGCTGAGCCCTCAACCAATCTGCACAGACCTTTCAGGAGGCGGGGATTTTTAAATCCCCGACTGCTGAAAGAGCTTAATAGCAGTGCCGGGGAGCCAGCAGGAGGACGTGGCTGAGCGCAGGAGAGGTGAGTAATAATTAAAAAAAATGTTTTACCACTTATTGATGATTATCGGGGAAGGGCTTATATTTCAAGCCCTTCCCTGATAGTCATTCTGCGGGGCTTGGCAGAAAGCAGTGCTTTCAATGGGATCGGCAGCAGTGCCGATCCCATTGAAAGCAATGGGCTAGAATGCCGCGGACTTCTGCCACAGCTGTCACAGCTGTGGCATAGGATTCCTTCATCCCTGCGGTCCCCGCGGGGATGAAGGAAACTCCTGCCGCAGCTGTCACAGCTGTCACAGCTGTGCCAGAAGTTAGCGGCATTCTCCCTATGCTTTCAATGGGGCTAGCACTGCTGTCGCTGGCCCCACTGAAATCACTTGCGATATTCCGGTTCTATACCGGCCTCTTTCTTGCTCTCGCAGCGCAAAAAAGAAAATATCGCCAGTGGCTGGGAGCCCTAAGGGCTCTCCCACACAAGGGTACTGACCCCCAATGTATCTCTCGACAAATCTCCATACACTATTTTGGCATTTATGCGCACGCAATATGCACCAAGATAGTATATGCTGCATTGTTTTTGTTTTTTGCATGTGCATTCTGAGTGCTGTGTGTGCGAGGCACTGTTGAAAGTAATGTAAAGTTAGTTACTGTGTATTATGCCTGCAAACCCCATGTGCGAAATACACAGTTAGGGTGCGGGCAGACGAGCGTAGGCGTATTTACGTTCGCACGAGCGCAACGTATAATCGCCCGAGCGATCGTTTTTCACCGATCACGACCAGAGCTAGAAAGCGTATTTTCGTTTGTTCCTACTTTGCAAACGGTCTTTTTGGCGATCGAATATGCGTTGGCGCGTATTTCGGTCGCATATGTTCCGGTTTTTTTCGAATTGCCGTTTTTACGCGCCGTAAAATCGCCCATGTGAACGAATACATTCGAAACCATTGCCTCAGATGGTCACGTATATACGTTTGGTCGCAAAAACGCGCCGTTTATGCGCTCGTCTGCCCGCACCCTAAAAAATAGTCGCGTGAGAGAGCCCTAAGGCTACATTCACATGAGCGAGAGTCTTGCAGGATGCGAGACACACAGAACACACAAGAATATGAATGTCATTCTTTTGAATGGAGTTATTCACATAACTGATTTTTTCCCTCAGATCTGCGTGTAAAATGCATGTTGGCAAGCACAATATCAGGCTGAGTTTCTTGCAGCATGTTCTATTTTCATGCAGACTCCACACAGACGACTTCCATTGAAGTCATTGACATTGCGGATACACCACAGGTGCCTGTGTCATCACCTAGGTCAGGATGAGAAATACAAGTGAGACCGGTCTAAGTCTCAGTAGAAGATCAATCAGTGAGGTTGGGTTGATGCTTAATTCTACTCTGCTCTCTCCTGAACCTTCTTATCAGCTAATTTATGACCGGATGAGTGTTTATCTTTGTTGTGTTCACAAATAATATGATAAAAGGTGCAGGAGAGAAGAAATAAGGCCTGAAAACTGAGCCTTCATTCCTGCACACTCAGTCTGTACTTTCTATATATACTGATATGTAGAAGCTGCAGAAGACAAACACTGACATTTTTTTAAATTAAATCCTATTGCAAAATAATCATCATCCCAAAGTACAAGCATTTAAGTTAAAAAAAAAAGTTAACTCCTACAGGTGTCCATCACCTTTAGGCCTCCTTCCCACGAGCGTGACGGGCTCCGCCGCGTAATATTACGCAGTGAAGCCCGTCACGGCGCCCCCCAGAGCCCCTATACCTACCTGCGGGAGATAGCGTGAAGCCGCTTCCCCGCCCACCGCCGTCGCGTCGTGTGACACGCCCACCGCGTCACGTGACGCGGCCGGCAGTGTCACGTGACGCGCCGGCCGCGTCAAATGACGCTGCGGCGGTAGGTGGGGAAGCGTTTTTTTCACGCTATCTCCCGCTGGTTACAGCGGGAGATAGCGTGAACAGACGGCTTCCATTGACTGCAATGGAAGCCGTCAGCGCGTACAGCCCGTCCTCACCCGCAGCAAATAGAGCATGCTGCGGGTGAGGACGGGAGAAATCGCGGTGCGTAATTCCGCGGTGGAATTACGCATCGTGAGCATTGTGCTATTAGGTTCAATAGAACCTAATAGCAGGGGGCCACGCAGCGGATTTTTGCCGCGAATTTACGCGGCGTAAATCCGTTCGTGGGAAGGAGGCCTTAGGCTGCCTGCAGACGCCTGGGTCGGATCCGACTGCAAGAATTCTCGCAGCGGGACCTGACCTGAGCCCCTGCAGAGACCAGCGCGGCACTCACCTGCTCCCACGGCTCCTGCTCTTTGATGTGCCGGCTGCCGGGCATGCGTAGACCGGAGCCGGCGGCCGCACAGAAATGGAGCATGCCACGATGTGTTTCTGCGCGTGATTTCATGCAGACAAGTCGCGGCCGTCTGCCTAGGATTGTGTTTTCTAATTTCCGCCCGTGTGCAGGGGGCCTTAAGCAGCATTCGGAGTTCCTCTGGTTCTACTGAAACAAACTTAGATTGGTCTGATACTTAGATTTCAATCAGCTTAACCTGCGGACTTTGGTGGGTCCAGACCATCATCTAATGTATGTGGCAATCCCAAAATGCTCTGGCAACTGCAGATGTCAGGAGAAATAAGGGTTATGCAGTTGGATTTCAATTGCTGATCCTTTTCTTCTTGGGGAGATACACAGGCATTGGCTTTTTCCCTTTGCTGTATTCAGAAGACATACATGCATGTAAGTGTATGGAAGTGTCAGGTAAGAATCTGTTGGCTAAACGCAGATACCTTATGTCCATTGGCAGCCTTAGCTTCTCACAGTATTCTATGGTAATCTAGGTTTAGTTCTTTAGAACAATGGGCCTCCAAGTCTTGTGAATGGTATATGTACTATACAATGTGGTCATCTCAATGCAGCGTATGCAGCTGGCACATTAAAAATGAAATGTTTTACCTACGATTAGATTCATATAATGTAGTTTTGACTGTGTACCTATTACAATCGGGAAAAGGGAGACACTTCTGGCTGCTGCTTATCTCAAGGCACAAAAAGGTATGTTCAAATCCAACATGGACGATGTATGTTTTCCTCCTGCTTCAGTCCTTTGAAAGCCAGTAAGGTCTCATACACATTAGACTATCAGCAGTGTCAGCCGCCAATAATCTAATGTATACACAGCAGATATCCTACACACTGCACAGCCAGACTATCAACCCCAGCAGTAGTAGTGACTATTGTACAACTTTATCTCCTATTAGTAGTGAATTTGCATGAACCTCTGCGCAGTGTTGGTTAGCAGCCAGGCTGTAGGCTGCATGCAGTTGGGGACAGCTGGCAGATTCAAACCCAGAAAACCATTTGCAAATGCTGACATATGATTTCTGTGGCTTCCCAGGACTTACATAGTAACATAGTGTGGGAGACTGAAATAAGCCCTCCATTCATCCAGATCAGTTTATTATCCCCCAGTGTTGATCCAGAGGAAGGCAAAAACACCCCAATGATAGGATAGATCCCTGTACTGACCCCTGATATATCTATACATAGTTATTAGAGCACGGCCTTGTTACAGTCCTGAGTATAACATATGATGGGAGAGATCTCTGTACAGACCCCTGATATATTTATACATAGTTATTAGAGAGCCTCCTTGTTACAGTCCTGGGTATAACAGATGATGGGAGATATCTCCGTACTGACCCCTGATATATTTATACATAGTTATTACAGTCCTGGGTATAATAGATGATGGGAGAGATCTCTGTAGTGACCCCTGATATATTAAAAATAGTTATTGAAGTGCCCCCTTGTTACAGTCCTGGGTATAGTAGATGATGGGAGAGATCTCTGTGTTGACCCCTGATATAGTATACATAATTACTTGAGTGCCCCCTTGTTACAGTCCTGGGTATAAATAGATGCATAGTAATATAGTATGTAAGGCCAAAAAAAAAACATATGTTCACTATCCTGTTAAGCCTGTTATGATGGGAGATGATGTTCCTTCCAAACAGTTTCAAGCTTCCCCTCAGAGCTTTCTGCTCACTGTTCTATGTTTCAGTATTTCCAGGGTGAGCTCTCTGAGCGCCATGGACAGCTTTTTCTTCTTCCACTAGAGTGCTGTCCGATTGCACTCCAAAATCTCAGACTTTTTCTGTGAGCATACAGAGCAGAGTGTCATGGCGACCTCCATTACCTAGTCGATTCATTTCCATGTGCCCTTAAAAATTAAGATTTTCCAGCTGATTCTGGACCAAAATACGACTGATGAAGTGAAAAATAGCAGGTGTGCGATACTAATAATGATACACTTTTATATTTCCTCATTTAGGTGTCATTTGTAATAAGCTCGCTGAAATGATAGCGTTCCTTAAGATGAAAATGGTTCTTGTACATCATGATACCCAGTTGGGAGAAATCAAAGTTAATTAGTAATTAGCAGTGTTTACATCTACTGTATTTGAGGACAATGTGAAAGTAGTGGACTAATAAGTTACACAATCAGATCGTTATTTATATTGTACACGGATCACCATGTTTCATCTGCTTTATTCTTGGGGAATAAGAAAACCTTCTCCTCATCATCATCTGTATCATCCCCAGAAAACACCCCAAAACTTTACACCATGTTTGTTTCACAGTTTTTCTTTCATTCCAGATTGGTCCGTACTATTCGGTTTCCTCTTTGTCATGTGATCGAAAACTCTGCGCAAGTGCTCTGAGAAAATGAAGGAATGCGACGCAGGTAGAAGGTGTAGAGCCCTTCCAGAACATGGACATGAAGGAATCTCACCTACATTCTTAAGGTGACCAGACGTCCCGATTAAGGCGGGACAGTTCCGCTTTGGGACCGTGTGTGCCGAGTTCTCCCAGGACCCCAGCGGGACAACCATTTGTTCCGCTTTCGGGATATCTGGTCACAATTAAAGTGATTGCCAGCCAGGTTGCCGCAGCTTCCCGGCTGATAATCACTCTGCTGTGCCATGGGCTGATGCACACTCGGACAGCAGTGTGTGTGTAGTGACCCGGAAGGAGTCCCACAGGATGGTCACACAATCGCATATCCCAAAATACCTGTTTATGTAATCCTTAGGAAACATGAAGGGTATTGCACGTTAGAAAGACCCTGTCTTTCCCCTTTCTTCACGAGCATAGCCTGTTCTGCCCGGCAACGGCTTGCTCAGGATTTTTTGCTGTCATAAAAATCCCTGATTGTTAGAGGGGGAGGGGCAAGTGCAAGCCTGAGAAAGTAAGCAGAGCGAGGCAGGATGTCAGGAGGTGTGGTTAGAAAAAGTGCGAGAAAGGAGTCAAGAAGTGAAGGAGAAGTAGGGAGGTGGTAGTCGTCAGAGGTGTACAGCGGTGCTGCAGAACTTAATGTGGTTGTCCCGCGCCGAAACGGGTTTTTTGTTTTTTGCATAGGCCCCCCGTTCAGCGCAGGACAAACCCAAGGGATGTGTTGAAATGTAAAAAAAAATTTTACTTACCCGAATCCCCTCTCTGCAACTTCTTCCTTCTTTTCCTCCAAGATGGCCACCGGGATCTTCACCCACGATGCACCGCGGGTCTTCTCCCATGGTGCACTGTGGGCTCTGTGCGGTCCATTGCCTATTCCAGCCTCCTGATTGGCTGGAATCGGCACACGTGACGGGGCGGAGCTACGCAATGACGCGTAGAAGGGGCGGAGCCAGAACGCCGCTCGTGCTCGGACCGACCAGAAGGGAGAAGAGTCTTCTGCGCAAGCGCGTCTAATCGGGCGATTAGACGCTGAAATTAGACGGCACCATGGAGACGGGGACGCCAGCGCAGGGAAGGTGAGTATATAACTTCTGTATGGCACATATTTCATGCACGATGTATATTACAAAGTGCATTAATATGGCCATACAGAAGTGTTTAACTTAACTTGTCATCGCGGGACTACCCCTTTAACGTTGTTCAGAGTGGAGAGTGGGGAATTACAAGCCTCACGATCAAGTGCAGTGCAGAGGAGAGAAGCTGGGATCTTTTTACGTAACAGTGAGTTGTACTAACCCTTGCTAAAGCAAAAGTTAGGGGAAGTACAAGTGACCCAATTTTCCATATCTACAATTCTCTGCATAGTAATTCTTTTGGAACCAACCTTCAGATAACTAAGACTGTTGGGAGTTTATCTTGTGTAACCTTAAACAAAGAACAAAGAGAAAGAGAGCGTTGAAGATAAACTTGCTTGTGCATTGATGTTCTTAAAATAACGTTATCTGATGCTAAGCTGAATCCTGCATCAAAGTGAACTGTACAAGTTCTTCATGTTTGACAAAATTGCGTAGTAAACTGTGTACCTTCGGTTTACAACTAAGCGAAAGTGGACTTGTCTCAGTTATTTCACGACTATCT
This sequence comes from Eleutherodactylus coqui, assembly GCF_035609145.1. NCBI lineage: Eukaryota > Metazoa > Chordata > Amphibia > Anura > Eleutherodactylidae > Eleutherodactylus > Eleutherodactylus coqui. Next base: position 139,696,017 of record NC_089839.1, on the reverse strand, counting down.
GCTGAGGTTCACAACCCCAAAGGTACTGACATCACATGACAACACCGTTAAACCAAACTCGCTATTCGTTCCTGTTCCACTGCATGCGACCGAGCTGGGCTGCTTTTCCTGCCATTGCCAGGTGAGACCGCAAGGCCATCCATGTCATCCATCTTGTTTACCCTTGGCCTGCTTGCACCCGGATGCCACATGTGCATCTAGGATCTTCCTCCCCTAACTTCTTCTCCTTAGCTCCGCATGAGAGGAGAGGAAAGGAGATGCTGCGGCGGACACACACACTTCCAGCAGCAGCAGTGCTGAGAAGATGAGGAAAAGGTAAGTATATGGGGGCCTCTATTACTACTGAGACTACTGTGGGGGTCACTGTTACTACTGGGGTCGATATAAGGGGCACTATTAGTAATAGTGTCCCCTATAACAGCCCTAGCAGTAATAGGTATAATACTGAGGCCACTGTGGTGGTTACTATAACTACTGGGGCAACTATGGGGGTCACTATTTCTACTGAGCCACTGTGAAGGTCACTATTTCTACTGAGCCCACTGTCGAGGTCACTATTACTACTGAGTCCACTGTGGGGTTTCTATTACTACTGAAGCCACTGTGGGGGTTACTATTATTATTGAGGCCACTGTGTGGGACACTATTACTACTGAGGCCACTGTGTGGGATACTATTACTACTGGGGCCACTGTGGGGGTCACTATTACTACTGAGGGCTACTGTGGGGGTCACTGTTACTACTGAGGCAATTGTGGGGGTCACTATTACTACTGAGGCCACTGTGGGGGGTCAGTATTACTACCAAGGCCATTGTGTGGGTCACTATTACTACCAAGGCCACTGTGGGGGTCAGTATTACTACCAAGGCCACTGTGGGGGTCACTATTACTACCGAGGTCACTGTTGGGGTCACTATTACTACTGAGCCTACTGTGGGGGTCACTATTACTACTAAGGGCTACTGTGGGGATCACTATTACTACTGAGGCCACTGTGTTGGTCACAATTACTACTGAGGCCACTGTGGGGGTTACTATTACTACCGAGGCCACTGTGGGGGTCAGTATTACTAACGGGGCCAATATAGAGGACACTATTACTACTGAGGACACTGCTTGTGGCAGCATATTTCTAGCTGACTTGGGGTATGTTTACACCAGCTAAGCCTCTAGTCAGGTGATGCCACTACAGGCTACTGTAAACTGTTAGCTGGGGAGCGCTGACAGTGGGAGGCCTTCGGAGGAGGTGAGGGTGAGCACTACATAGTATGAAATCAGCTTTAGGTACGCAGCTGATTTTCATTCAAAATTTTGGATGCAGAAATGCTGTGGAAATTGCTCCCTGTCTTTTTTGAAACGGCCCTGTACATTTTATAAAAATGGAGGTAAAATCATACGTAGTGATACGTCCCACCGCCTAACCACACCCCTCTGTCCTGCTTTGACCCTAGGAAAATCTGGTCACTAGAGATGAGCGAGCACCAAAATGCTCGGGTGCTCGTTACTCGAGTCGAACTTTTCGCGATGCTCGAGGGTTTGTTTCGAGTAACGAACCCCATTGAAGTCAATGGGTGAGCCGAGCATTTTTGTATATCGCCGATGCTCGCTAAGGTTTTCATTTGTGAAAATCTGCAAAACCCAAGAAAGTGCTGGAAACGACACAGAAACGGATAGGGCAGGTGAGTGCCAACATGCTGGGCTGTATTTCAGGTTCCCAGGTCCCACTATTCAGCCACAATAGTGGCAAGAGTGGCCCCCCCCCCCTACCAATTTTTACTTCGGACAAACCCTCATTAGCAAGGCACACCTTAGCTAAGCACCACACTACCTCCAACAAAGCACAAGCACTGCCTGCGGGACACACCCCTGCCTCTTCTCTTGGGTTACATGCTGCCCAACCCCCCCCCTCCCCCCCCCGCACGACCCAGTGTCCACAGCGCACACCAAAGTGTCCCTGCGCAGCCTTCAGCTGCCCTCATGCCACACGCTGGCCTCACAGCCACACCACCCTCATGTCTATTTATAAGTGCGTCTGCCATGAGGAGGAACCGCAGGCACACACTGCAGAGGGTTGGCAGGGCCAGGCAGCGACCCTCTTTAAAAGGGGCGGGGCGATAGCCCACAATGCTGTACAGAAGCAATGAGAACTCCAATCCTGTGCCACCTCCGTCAGGAGCTGTAAACGTGGGCATAGCAATGGGGAATCCATTTGCCACACAGTATTAATTCTGTCAAGGTGTCGCATAGCTCAATCCACACTGCAAGGGGAAAGCCGTCAGCACTCTGCCCTCTACCCAAGACAGTCAGTGCCTTTGTGCCAGACAGGTCAAACACCACGATGGGAACTAAGTTTGCACCAACAGCATAGGGGGGTCCTAGGAAGCCCAAGACATGAACCAAAAATTGATCTGAGCGGCCAAACATGGCAGTCTTGCACCACGCCCACGACATAGGCCTCGGCCCACAGCTTCAGCAATCCTAGGCAGGAACGGACTTTCACTGCACCAAGGACATAGGCCTCTGCACAAACCCTCAGCAATCGCGGGCCTACAGCGGACTCCAATGCTAGCGTAGCTGTGCACATCTCATTAGCGCTGTATTGCTCCTGTAGTTTGTCCCAATGCAGTGCCCCGGATAGTAGAGCTAACGTCAGATTAAATACAGGTGGGCTTCGGCCCACACTGCATTCCCCAGTCAGACCGGGGTTTTTAATACATAGACACAAGCAGGTACAACTCACTAATGTGAAGTCCGTGTGGACCGACAGCATGGGTGGCTCCCTGGAACCCACCGGCGGTACATAAATATAGCCCATTGCAGTGCCCAGCACAGCTGAGGTAACGTCAGGTTTAATGCAGGTGGGCTTCGGCCCACACTGCATGCCCCAGTCAGACTGGGGTTCTTTATAAGTAGACACATGCAGTTACAACTCTGTGTGGACCGATAGCATAGGTGGGTCCCAGGAAGCCACTGGCGGTACATAAATATATCCCATTGCATTGCCCAGCACAGCTGAGGTTACGTCCGATTAAATGCAGGTGGGCTTCGGCCCACACTGCATGCCCCAGTCTGACCGGGGTTTTGAATACATAGACACTGGCAGGTACAAATCCCTAATGTGAAGTCCCTGTGGACCCACAGCATGGGTGGCTCCCTGTAACCCACCGGCGGTACATAAATAAATCCCATTGCAGTGCCCTGCTCAGCTGAGCTAACGTCACATACAATACAGGTGTGCTTCGGCCCACAGTGCATGCCCCAGTCAGACTGGTAATATGTACCTTAACAGTAACCACGTTGGTGGGAATGTGGTGGCGACTGCGGACCTAGTAGCACGGTTTTATTTAGTTGGTTTTCGAAATGTGGCTAGGATTAAGTGGGCCGTGGCGGGGGGGCTCTCTTGTTGTGTCGGTAAAGGTGAAATTCTTGGACTGCCACCAGACGGACCAATGCAAAGGTATTTGCCAAGAATGTTTTCATTGTTGGAGGAGGAGGGGGATGTTTTTGAGGCACTACGTGTCCTCTCCACATGTCCGTGGTTATATGCACCTTAACAGTAACCGCGTTGGTGGGAAATAGCCTCGCAACCATCATGTCTTTGGGAAGCCTCCGTTTCCACACCCCAGTGACATAGCATTAGCAGCGGTATAGGCAGAGCCCAGAATTAGTAACATTTCAACGGTAGCATTAGGGACAGGCCCCATTAACATATCACTAGCAGCAGTATAGGGGGAGCACAGTCTTAGTTCCATTTCAGTAGTAGTAGCAGTCAAGACAGGCCACAGTAACATTCCCGTTGCAGCAGTTTAGGGAGATAACAGTCTCTTTCACATTTCAGTAGTTGCAGTATAGACAAGGTCCCAGTTACATTTATGTAGCAAAAGTGTAGGCCAACCCCACACACCTTGCTGTAGCATGAGTGCAGGCGAAGCCCATAAAAATTACTAGGATTACACTGTAGGCGAGGGCCCAAAAAAATTGGTGTACCAACAGTACTAATGTACCTCAGAAAAATTGCCCATGCTCAACCAAGAGGGCAGGTGAAACCCATTAATCTCTTTGGTTACTGTGGCTTAATTTGTAACTAGGCCTGGAGGCAGCCCAGTTAAAATAAAAATTGGTTCAGGTGCAAGTTTCAACGCTTTAATGAGAATTCAAACGTATAAACATTGTTTACAAAAGTAATATGACTGAGCCTTGTGGGCCTAAGAAAAATTGTCCATTCGGCGTGATTACGTGAGGTTTCAGGAGGAGGAGCAGGAGGAGGAGGAGTAATATAATACACAGATTGATGAAGCTAAAAGGTCCCTGTTTTTTATGGTGATAGAGAACGATGCTTCCATCCGCGGGTGCAGCCTACGTATTGTTTAGGTACCGCTGCTGTCCGCTGGTGGAGAAGAGAAGTCTGGGGAAATCCAGGCTTTGTTCATCTTTATGAGTGTAAGCCTGTCGGTACTGTCAGTTGACAGGCAGGTACGCTTATCCGTGATGATTCCCCCAGCCGCACTAAACACCCTCTCTGACAAGACACTAGCCGCAGGACAAGCAAGCACCTCCAGGGCATACAGCGCGAGTTCAGGCCACATGTCCAGCTTCGACACCTAGTAGTTGTAGGGAGCAGAGGCGTCACGGAGGATGGTCGTGCGATCGGCTACGTACTCCCTCACCATCCTTTTACAATGCTCCCGCCGACTCAGCCTTGACTGGGGAGCGGTGACACAGTCTTGCTGGGGAGCCATAAAGCTGGCAAAGGCCTTGGAGAGTGTTCCCCTGCCTGCGCTGTACATGCTGCCTGATCTCCGCGCCTCCCCTGCTACCTGGCCCTCGGAACTGCGCCTTCTGCCACTAGCGCTGTCGGATGGGAATTTTACCATCAATTTGTCCGCCAGGGTCCTGTGGTATAGCATCACTCTCGAACCCCTTTCCTCTTCGGGTATGAGAGTGGAAAGGTTCTCCTTAAATGGTGGGTCGAGCAGTGTGTACACCCAGTAATCCGTAGTGGCCAGAATGCGTGCAACGCGAGGGTCACGAGAAAGGCATGCTAACATGAAGTCAGCCATGTGTGCGAGGGTACCTGTACGCAACACATGGCTGTCCTCACTAGGAAGATTACTTTCAGGATCCTCCTCCTCCTCAGGCCATACACGCTGAAAGGATGACAGGCAAGCAGCATGGGTACCCTCAGCAGTGGGCCAAGCTGTCTCTTCCCCCTCCTCCTCATGCTCCTCCCCCTCTTCCTCCTCCTCCTCAATGCGCTGAGATATAGACATGAGGGTGCTCTGACTATCCAGCGACATACTGTCTTCCCCCGCCTCCGTTTCCGAGCGCAAAGCGTCTGCCTTTATGCTTTGCAGGGAACTTCTCAAGAGGCATAGCAGAGGAATGGTGACGCTAATGATTGCAGCATCGCCGCTCACCATCTGGGTAGACTCCTCAAAGTTTCCAAGGACCTGGCAGATGTCTGCCAACCAGGCCCACTCTTCTGTAAAGAATTGAGGAGGCTGACTCCCACTACGCTGCCCATGTTGGAGTTGGTATTCCACTATAGCTCTACGCTGCTCATAGAGCCTGGCCAACATGTGGAGCGTAGAGTTCCACCGTGTGGGCACGTCGCACAGCAGTCGGTGCACTGGCAGATTAAACCGATGTTGCAGGGTGCGCAGGGTGGCAGCGTCCGTGTGGGACTTGCGGAAATGTCCGCTGAGCCGGCGCACCTTTCCGAGCAGGTCTGACAAGCGTGGGTAGCTTTTCAGAAACTGCTGAACCACCAAATTAAAGACGTGGGCCAGGCATGGCACGTGCGTGAGGCTGCCGAGCTGCAGAGCCTCCACCAGGTTACGGCCGTTGTCACACACGACCATGCCCGGTTGGAGGCTCAGCGGCGAAAGCCAGCGGTCGGTCTGCTCTGTCAGACCCTGCAGCAGTTCGTGGGCCGTGTGCCTCTTCTCTCCTAAGCTGAGTAGTTTCAGCACAGCCTGCTGGCGCTTGCCCACCGCTGTGCTGCCACCCCGCGCGACACCGTCTGGTGGCGACGTGCTGCTGCTGACACATCTTGATTGCGAGACATAGGTTGCGGAGGAGGAGAAGGAGGAGGAGGGTGGTTTAGTGGAGGAAGCATACACCGCCGCAGATACCAGCACCGAGCTGGGGCCCACAATTCTGGGGGTGGGTAGGACGTGAGCGGTCCCAGGCTCTGACTCGGTCCCAGCCTCCACTAAATTCACCCAATGTGCTGTCAGGGAGATATAGTGGCCCTGCCCACCTGTGCTTGTCCACGTGTCCGTTGTTAAGTGGACCTTGGCAGTAACCGCGTTGGTGAGGGCGCGTACAATGTTGCGGGAGACGTGGTCGTGCAGGGCTGGGACGGCACATCGGGAAAAGTAGTGGCAACTGGGAACTGAGTAGCGTGGGGCCGCCGCCGCCATCATGTTTTTGAAAGCCTCCGTTTCCACAAGCCTATACGGCAGCATCTCCAGGCTGATCAATTTGGCTATGTGCACGTTTAACGCTGCGTGCGTGGCGGCGTACTTGCGCTTGCGCTCAAACAGTTGCGCTAGCGACGGCTGGATGCTGCGCTGGGAGACATTGCTGGATGGGGCCGAGAACAGCGGAGGTGAGCGTGTGGGTGCAGGCCGGGAGACGGTCGTGTCTGTGTCCTGAGAGGGGGGTTGGATCTCAGTGGCAGGTTGGGGCACAGGGGGAGAGGCAGTTGTGCAAACCGGAGGCAGTGAACGGCCTTCGTCCCACCTTGTGGGGTGCTTGGCCATCATATGCCTGCACATGCTGGTGGTGGTGGCTCCCCGGCTGATCTTGGCGCGACAAACCTTGCACACCACAGTTCGTCGGTCGTCTGCACTCTCAGTGAAAAACTGCCACACCTTTGAGCACCTCGGCCTCTGCAGGGTGGCATGGCGCGAGGGGGCGCTTTGGGAAACAGTTGGTGGATTATTCTGTCTGGCCACCGCACTGCCTCTTCCAACCTGCCCTGCTGCTGCACTTGCCTCCCCCTCTGAAGATCTGTCCTCAGTAGGCTTAGCAAACCAGGTGGGGTCAGTCACCTCATCGTCCAGCTGCTCTTCCTTCGAATCCTCTGTGCGCTCCTCCCTTGGACTTACTGCCCTTACTACTACCTCACTGATAGACAACTGTGTCTCATCGTCATCGTGCTCCTCACCCACTGAAAGCTCTTGAGGCAGTTGCCGGAAGTCCCCAGCCTCATTCCCCGGACCCCGGGAACTTTCCAAAGGTTGGGCATCGGTCACGATAAACTCCTCTGGTGGGAGAGGAACCATTGCTGCCCAATCTGGGCAGGGGCCCGAGAACAGTTCCTGCCTGCTCCTCAGAATGTGTCATTTTCATGGAGTGAGGAGGTTGGGAGGAAGGAGGAGCAGCAGCCAGAGGATTCATAGTTGCAGCAGTGGACGGCGTAGAAGACTGGGTGGTCGATAGATTGCTGGATGCACTTTCTGCAATCCACGACAGGACCTGCTCACACTGCTCATTTTCTAATAAAGGTCTACCGCGTGGACCCATTAATTGTGAGATGAATCTGGGGACCCCTGAAACTTGCCTCTCTCCTAATCCCGCAGCAGTCGGCTGCGATACACCTGGACCAGGAGCTCGGCCTGTGCCCACACCCTGACTTGGGCCTCCGCGTCCTCGCCCCCGTCCACGTCCTCTAGGCCTACCCCTACCCCTCAGCATGGTGTATTACGAGATTAGCAGAAACAGAACGCTGTAATTAAATGTGCCGCTTATTGGCCTGTGGTTGGAGGCTGACTTCGTGTACGTAACGCACTGCAGAGGCAGGCAACAATTATGCGCAAGGCTGGGTATTAATTCAACAACTACTACCCCCAGCAGAGACGCAGTAAACTGAAGGCAGTGACAGGCAGGCCTAATATTGTATTTTTTGGAAGTTTTTGGGAAAAAGCCCACTGCCTGTGATATACACTGTATTTCGATTTCCCTGTTGGAGGCTGACTTCGCGTACGTAACGCACTGCAGAGGCAGGCAACAATTATGCGCAAGGCTGGGTATTAATTCAACAACTACTACCCCCAGCAGAGACGCAGTAAACTGAAGGCAGTGACAGGCAGGCCTAATATTGTATTTTTTGGAAGTTTTTGGGAAAAAGCCCACTGCCTATATAGCCAGTATACCTCTTTCCCTGCCTCACCAGTACTGCCCCTATACTGAGTAAAATGACTGCAGACTGAGGACGCTATGGTCTGCACGCCCGATATACAAAAAAAAAAAAAAATTGCGCAACACTGCTAAAAGCAGCCTCAACAGTACTGCACACGGTCAGATGTGGCCCTGAGAAGGACCGTTGGGGTTCTTGAAGACTAAAATAACACCTAACACTCTCCCTATAGCATCAGCAGCATCAGCAGCACTGTCCCTGATCTATGTCAGCATGCATCTGTGGCAAGCCGCGGGCGGGGCAGATTTAAATACTGGGGTGTCATCTGATCTCCCCAGCCACTCACTGCAGAGGGGTGGTATAGGGCTGGAACGTCACAGGAGGAAGTTGTAATGCCTTCCATGTCTTTCTATTGGCCAGAAAAGCGCGCAAATTTCTCAGAGATGAAAGTGAAAGTAACACGAACATCGCGTGGTGCTCGTCTCGAGTAACGAGCATCTCGAACACCCTAATACTCTAACGAGTATCAAGCTCGGACGAGTATGCTCGCTCATCCCTACTGGTCACCTTAACATACTTCACCAAGGAAGCTCCACTCTATGGCCGCCTTCACCCTGGAGTATTTGCTGTGGACTTTCCGAAGCTGAAAACCCGCAGCAAATACACATCAAATCTGCAGTGGCCAAATCTACAACTAAGGGCTAAAACAGGGCTAAACCATTCATGGACATAGAAAGTGCTGTCCGTAGGAGGGACCCTGTTTCTCCTCTTTCTCTCCACTAAGCCTAGAGCTTAGCCCTCATATCAGCTGGTGTCCTATTGGCTGATAGTCAGCTTCATACTCACTGGTGCAGAGTCCAAGGGTGGGAAAACAATAATACAAGTCCCTATGCAGAGGGGGAGGAGTTGAGAAAGTGAGGGAAAGAAAAGAGGTGATAAAAGAAGGAGACAGTGAGCAGTTAGGAGAATTGCAGCCAGGAGGGAGAGAGGAGAGGTTGTAGTCAGGTTGTGTCATCGGAGGAGGAGGTACTTGCACAAGAAAAAAAGCAATTATCAGCACAGTTTCTTTCCAGGGTCGAGCAAGGTCTCATTCCGCTCCCTTGGTGATCCACAGCAGAGAGGAGGAGAACCTTTCCGAGATCAGTCCTCTACAAAACAGTGAGTCTAAAGTTTACCCGATTAAATCAAAGCCAGGACTAGTCTAGTGACTCACCTACACTCTGCTTCATCCATACTTTGTTAAACTCACTTATCCCTTCAGCTAAAGTAACTAGTGGGGAAATTGTCTTTCAAATCAGTTTCAGAGAAAGGAAAGAGCGTTGAAGTTGGTTCTTAATCAAGTCAATATCGCTGTATTCTTCATCATGTTCAATTCACTGCATACTACTGTATCTTTTTGTGCCATTTTCCAAGTACCATTGTGGAGATTGTATTTTCTACTGTTTCAAATATCAACTTAGTAAATCTGCATACTCCCAGATTACTATCACAAGCTACTGGACTCGTCTTAGTTATTTCTTCGGCATTCCATCCCGAGGGGCGGTTGGAGTACTGGCGTCATGTGTGACAAAACATGTTAAGCGTACCATGGTACTTTCTTTGGGTCGCTGCACAACCTCTGAGCCGAGCATTCTTAGCGCCACTGTCTGGAGAGACCACAGAGCCACCCATGACAACCCTTCTGCTACCTTCGTAGTCTCCCTCACTTTGGCTCGGCCGCTGCAGATGTATGATGCATAGAGAGACAGATATAGATAGGAATTTGGATCACATAAACAGAACTCTTACAGACTGCCACTTTTGCTTCCTATTACAACTACTCAGGAGGTTTTGGGAACATTCCAGGCCTCAACAGTATGTGAATAAATGTGGCCTTGGATTAAGCAGTGTAAAATATATCTTAATAGGCATTTCAACACATTTTTTTCTGATTTTACCAGAGTTATGAAAATAATCTTTAAGACACACTGAAAAGCCAGCTTGTGAATCACTCACTGAGAAGGGAAAAATGCTACTTTGGAAGTTGGAAAAAAATTATTTGACATAAATGTAAAAAGTTCCTACAAGTTTTTCTCTTTTTCTGTATTCCCTGGTGGCAAAACTAAAAATGACTTCATGTCAGTTTCTTCAAGGATCTCTAGAATATCTCATCACCACCGTTCGGCGGATAACACCTGTGTTGGCTAACGTTGGGATGAAGCAATCGATACCTGGGGTTTGAGTCACTAACGTCAGAGAGTTAAATGGGTTTTATTGGCCTAATAGCTCAACAGAAAGCACTCAGTGTGAAGAAGAAATATGTGTCTTGGGTGTAATTTTATGCAAAAATAAAAAAAGGGGATTTTAAAGGGAACTGTTCAAACGTCGTCCGAACACTCGCTACTGTAATACAGTCTTATAACACACTGCTGGCTTTATCTTAAGTGCAGAACATGAGAGGCCGAGGTCTGGAGACGGATGGTGGCAGCCCAGGAGTAACGTGAGGAAGTGCGAGCTCACGCAGGAGTTGATAGATTGATGGAACGGCTCCCATCAAGGTGGGTCATATAAATCCCACCACTGAGCATTGTGATTAAGGTCAAGTCATTTTTACCCCTTTAATTATTGCTCTCATAGTGAGGGACTTTGAAGAGGTGTCCTGGAGTCTAAGGTAAATGAAAATTGTATTCTGGCTTACTAAGGAGTACTGTGCATGAGAAGTAATAAAGAATCCCTGTGGAAAGTTTACATTGTGGGCAGAGGGATGTGGAGGGGCTGCTGCGGGTGATTGACAGCTATATTCTAGGCTCCTGCTGCGCATTCCTGCAAGCTGTTCTGCCTGGGCAAGGCTATTTAAATGCAGGGCTAGGACAGCGAACTGAAGTGAAGAAAAGCTCATAGTGGAGGGGATCTGGAGTGGGCAGAAGGGGAGGTGGGTAATGGGGCAATAAGGGAAAAATATGCGTGCAGACATGATAAAATTGCAGAATCTCTTCCCCCTGCAGCGTCACTTTGTGCCTTCTTTCCTGGTGTTGTTGTTTCATGCTGCTTGTTATGTAATTTGCACAACCTATAAATGTACTGGAGCACTCAAATCTATTGACTAGAGCCAACAATTGTCCCTTGTATTGTCCAGTCATTTCTGAACTAGTTTTGCTGTCAGCGTGCTGCCTCTTTATTGCACTTTACTATTCAGTGTATATATATATATATATATATATATATATATATATATATATATATCTTTTGATCATGTTTTATAATGAATTAAACCTGTGATGTGGCTTCATATGAGTTTCTATGTCATCTTTTATGTATTTTAATGGTTTTCATCATTATGTATATTTTCACCGTTGTGTTGCAGTGTATTAATTTGTAGGTGCATTATATTGTTATGTAATTTGTTCAAATCTTATTGCTGTAAAATAAAATGCAAATACTAGAAGTTATAAATCAGTACTTAATGAGCAATACCAAGTGCAGCCTGTTGTGGAATATTCCGTCCTGTGCGAAAGGTTCCATCCTGGTGCAAAAATGTGAAACTGGCCTTAATCAAACCATTCAGGGTTTATATACATTGAACAGTCCCTTTATTAGACCTCCAATTAGTAGCGCATCGGACTTTCCTTTGTTCTTCAGATCTGCAGCAATTCGTAATGGCGTAGATACAACTAGTGATAAAATTGTTCTACTGAAATATCGGCCCCTGTGGACAGGAAGCTTCTTGTAGTTGCTGCAGTTTTCCCGTCTAATGTGGATGCACACTGAAACTGATCCGCAGAAAACGTGTCATGTGATTTTATGCCACACTCCGGGTTCTTGGGGATAATTTCCATACAAGGACGCTCTAATAAAGAACTGTGGGCTCTAATAAAGGACTGGCTCTAATGAAGAGGCCGGGGGCATTAATAAAGAACTGGGGGCCCTAGTAAGGAACTGGGGCCTCTAATTAAGGGGCTGGGATCTCTAATAAAGAGGCTGGTCACTAGTAAAGAACTGGGGGCTCCAAGTAGGGTCTCAAAAGAAGAAGAGGACGCAAAAGAACATGCTGGCTAGACACAATCAAGGTTGACACGAACATAAGGCTGCATTCCCCCGAATGTATATCGGCTCGGTTTTCACGCCGAGCCGATATACGTCGTCCTCATGTGCAGGGGGGGAGGCTGGAAGAGCCAGGAGCAGGAACTGAGCTCCCGCCCCCTATCTGCCTCCTCTCCGCCCCTCTGTACTATTTGCAATGAAAGGAGGTGGGACGGGGGTGGGGCTAAGTTCTGAGAATTAGCCCCACCCCCATTCCGCCGCTCCCCATTGCAAATAGTACAGAGGGGCGGAGAGGAGGCAGAGAGGGGCGGGAGCTCAGTTCCTGCTCCTGGCTCTTCCATCCTCCCCCCCCCCCTGCACATGAGGATGACGTATATCAGCTCAGCGTGAAAACCGAGCCGATATACGTTCGTGGGAATGCAGCCCACCAGTGAAAAATCTGCAGGAAGCGGCCAAAGACAGGGAAACATGGCGTATGCTAATCCACAAGGTGACCGAAAGTCGGCAACGGCTGAACGGATAAATCATCATCAATAAGGGACTGGGGGCTCTAACAAAGGGGCTGCGCGTCAATGAAGAGGCTGCGATCACTAATAAAGCAACCATTCAGTGTGTAGTCTATATATAGCTAATAGTTTCTTTTTTAAACACCATATTTCAACCATTATATGCACATTCTTTTCAGCGTTTGTAATGGTGTCATTTTGCGGTCTTTTATGGAGTGCTTGAATTACTACTTAAAGAGTTTATCCACTTATGTAGAAATCATACGTATGGGGATTGGAAACTAGCAGTGCTTTGCTTGTAGTCATTAGATTTGCAGTTGTCACCTACCACCCAGATACAAAATGACTGGACAGGTAAGCAGCACCTAATCCATTACAATCTATTAGGCTGCCTTCACACAAAGTGGAGATGCAGGAGTTACAGTACAAGTCAAATGGAGGGGAGTTTCTAAATGAGTAACATAGTATGTGACGGTGAAAAAAGCCCCCTGTCTATCCAGTTCAGCCTATTACCCTCCAGTGTTGATCCAGAGGAAGGCAAAAACCCCCAAAGAGGTAGAAGCCAATTTTCCTCATTTAAGGGAAAAATATTCTTTCCTGACTCAAATTTGGCAATCGGTATAATCTCTGAATCACCGCCCCCTCTGAAGTTATTAATGATAATAACATAACATTGTAACACTCGTCCAGGCCCCACTTGTACTCTTTTATTGAATTCGCCATAACCACATCCTCAGGCAGAGAGTTACATAGTCTCACTGCTGTTACAGTAAAGAACCCACTTCCATGTCTGTGTAGAAACCTTCTAGACGTAGAGAATGCCCCCTTGTTACAGTCAGAGTCCTGGGTCAAAATAGATGATGGGAGAGATCTATACATTGTCCCCTGATATATCCATATATAGTTATTAGAGCACCCCCTTGTTACAGTCCTGGGTATATTTGATGGGAGAGATCTCTGTAAGGCTGCCTGTCCACGGGCGTATATTCATTGCGTTCCCTGCAGCGATAATCCAGCTTCGGGGAACGCAGTGAAAGCTTTCCATAGCGTTGCTATGGAAAGCGCTTCCCTCCTGTCCACGAGCAGAGAATCATAGCGATTCTCCGCTCGCGGGCAAAAATTCGCAGCATGCTGAGAATTACTGCGATTCTCCGCGGTCAGCCTATCTGTTAGACAGCAGAGATCCGTCTGCCGGCTCCTGCTCCTGCAGACTAACTATTATAAAAGTAAAAATCATTACAAAGCTTGCTTATAAATATGGATATAGCTCTTATATACAAAAATGCCAAAATAACAAAAAATAAACTCAATCAGAAACACATCACAAAAACAAACTTATTCTTGCTTGCTTGAAATTCAATCCTGCAGCTTGAAATCAGTTTTTCTAGGTCCTGGCTTGGGCAGTCCTTGAAGACCAGTCGGGTCCTGTACAAGTTTAGTAATGGACAAAAAGTTGTTACCTTCATGAGATCCGCAGGTTTCAGCTTCCCAGTTTATATCCGGATAGTTAAATTCCCCCATAATAATGACCTCATTGTGATTTGCTGCTTCATCTGTTCATCTATTAATAATAGATTTTCAATGGCTTCTGTTATATTCGGTGGCCTATTGAAAACCCCTAAGAGGATAATTGTTTTTCCCTCCATGTATTTCTTCTTTATATGGTATGGAAATTTTCCACAACAAATATGCAGTATTTTTGAAAAAGACTTTGGATTCTAAATTTGCAACCTCTTTTTATGCTGCGGATTTATGCAACACTTAAATCCCGCAGCAGGTCTGCTAAAAAAAAGCATGGCAAAATCTGTACCATTTAGGTGCAGATTTAGTCTCTGCAGTGGATTTTCTGCAGCGGATGCAGCCCTTGTGACATCCGTAGAATAAACTGACCAAGCTAGGATATACCATAAAATCCGGACGTTTTCCTATCTTGGATTTTTATGTAAACTGCTTGCCTTTAAGGCTAGGGCTCCAGAGAGACGCGATCTCATCCACAAGTGTTTAGGGGAATTTCTACTGTGGGTGGAGTTACCTGTCAAGGTATTTAAATCCTAGTTCCAAGACATACCAGTGTCCATAGGTGGCTGACTACAGCTCTAATGTGATTAGCTCGGTGTGGGAGATCCATGAACGGGTTAACCCTTGTACTCAACTCCAAACTCTTAGCATTCTCTTATGTCTTTTCATGACTGTTGTTAATTTTACTACATTATTAATTCTTGTGCAAAACTGGCCCAAAGAAAATCGTGCCAGCATTTTATCCATTGCAGTTGAGCTAATTTGATGAAAGGAGAAAACAGATTTTGGAGCCAGGTCAAATACATGGAGTCCTACCTATAAGCATCGCTCTGCCTCTCGCTGTCGGCCAAAACAAACACGTCACTTCATAACATGACAAGACCAGGAGGGATTGGATTACTAAATGAGGGGATTGAACGGCTCTCATAACACCGCTATTCTATTAAAACTTCCATCAAAATCCTCAGACGTGGAGGGGAACGCCACAGAGCCGTCCGCTGCATTGAAATATAACCCGCTGCCTCCAGAGGGTAAAAGGACGAAATAAAGATCAGAAGTGTATTGACACATCTTCTGGAAGGAAAAGGTATATGAGGGGACGCTGCAATGATGGAGACCCCACATCTGCCAAAGTCTTTAATAGATAAATGGTATTCTAAAGCAGATGTTTAAATAATGGAGATAGATACATATGATTGATAGATAGATAGATAGATAGATAGATAGATAGATAGATAGATAGATAGATAGATAGATAGATAGATAGATAGATAGATATGTGATAAATGGATTGGATAAATAGATTTAAGGTAAATATGAGATAGATGAGGCTCCTACAGAAACCTCTCCTGGGTCAGATCACTAAACCAATTGCCATCTACAGATGGGGTCATCCTTCCCACCTTGTTATTTGAAGGAATGGATCCATTTTCCATTTACACTCTTCTGACCAAGCCACAGCTTTGGTGCAGTTTCTGTGTCTAAAATACCTGTTCGGCCCAGACTGGCCAGCTTCCCTGTTACCTCCTGTGCAGCAATACCCTCAGCCCCAGCGAGACAGATGAAACCTGACTGCTAGATATCAGTACATGTCTCCGAATGACAGGAAGGACCACCATGATCTCACTCTGCGCCCCCAGAAGACTAAAGGCTGATATCCATTCCACACTAAGTCCCTTTCCCACCACTAAGTTCGAGGCTCTGCCTGACCGACAGATTATTCTGAACCCATTGCGGTGATAGGCAGCTGAGTATTTGGTCTTTTCTCCCACAATTTTATTACTCCTTTTCTGTTCAGCTCGCCATATTTATGATAAAATTCATTGGCTGTTTGGTAGTCATGCCTCATTTATACCTTGCTGACTTTGAGTCTTGTGACCCTTTTGCTTATCACCTGGGTGAGTGCAGATGAAGTCCTCTTTTCTAAGTAGGTATGGATCTGTATTCGCCTAGGCCTACCTCTTTCTGTACTCCACTGTCATTTTCTATGCCTCAACAGATACGTTTTATTCTCGACCTTGGTTGAGGGGCATGTGGTTGCCCTGGAGACGGTCTCTGGAGTCTGTTTTTTCCACCTAGTATGGTGTCTTGTAGTCTGCCGTTGGCAAACAGATCCAGACAGCTTTCGTCCAGGAATCCCATTTCATGGATGCCTCTTTCACTACTTTTCATTCACCTAGATACCCTGATGCATGCCACAACTGTTATCATAGATCAAGGGGCAGAAGTGTGAGTATCCTCATCTCCCGGGGAATACCATAGGAACTGAATGACAGCCCCATGGACAGGGAGGGACAATTCTTATTTGTAAAGGAGAAATTGGCAGGTCGCACCTTCACCTTTGCAAATGTATACTTGCCAAATTCTAATCAGCTGGCTGATTTATATAACATTCTAGCAAAACTAACGGAGTTCTCAGAGGGCATCCTATTGGTCGGAGGTGATTTTAACCTATCACTTGAACCCCTTTCAGATGTTTTGTGTGGCGTATCCCACTTAGCTTTTTCCTATCTCAGACGTATTAAACGCCTCCTCCAGTCACATCAGTTAATAGATATTTGGTGTACCGTCCATCTTGAGGGGAGAGATTACACGTATTATTCCCCAGTGCATAATGTCTACTCAAAGATTGAATATTTCTATATTAGACACGCTGATCTCCTTCAGATATATTCCTCTACCATTGATCCTATCACTTATGCTGACCACGCAATGCTGCATGCCTCACTAGCATCCTCTATGACAGTACCCGGACCTCGGCACTGACGCTTGAATGAGTCTCTGTTGCATGATATAACTATCAGTGGGGCCATTCGAGCTGACCTAATTCACTACTTTGAAGAGAACCCACTGCAGGACATTTTTTCCCTCACGGTGTGGGCAGCTGACAAGTGTGTTGTTCTGAGGTTGTTCGTACAGCATGGGACCCAGCGTAAAAAAGAAAGTGCCCACAAAATAGCATTCCTAATAGCTGAAATCAAAGCTCTAGGAAAACACACAAATGGTCTCATATGGCTTCTGTCCACTCCACACTCGTCGCAGCCTGTAAAAGGCTAAAGATAAACTAGCTTTCCAAACTAAATCTCTTTTGGCAGTGGACGTCAACATTTCTTTGAGTTCGGAAATAATTGTAGCAGGACCCTGCTAAGATGTCTGACACAACATAGGTCCCATAATTTTGTCCCTGTAATCTCATCGCATAATGGAACCCTCACTAGCGATCCTGAAAAAATTGAAGCTGAGTTTTCACAACTCTATAGGGAGTTGTACAACTTACCACCTGCCTCAGGGACACGAGTTACTACCTCCCTAGGCCCCCAAATTCAACAGTACTTGAAGAAATCCAACCGGTTATTGCAACCGGCAGGAGAAATGGGGAGTGTTCGGGGGAGAATATATATATATCACGACGTGACGCCAGCGTTCCCACACCGTTATTCCATGCGGTGGAGTAATAAAACACTGGACAAGTGTATCGTACCTCTTATCCTCAGGAATGGTTGAGGCTCATTAAAACTTTACTTGAATAAACTTTGTAAGCAGGCAATTACAGGTATCATTCACGGCAGCAGTTACAGGCAAAAGCTCAGAGGTTGGAAGGAAAAAAATACACAGTAAGAATACGGCCCTATAGTCCACGTTATCTATATGTCACTGGTCCTGGACATTATATATATACTTCGGAGGAGGTAAAAAGACAGGACTCTCTCTACATACTCTCTGGCAAGAAATCACTTAGAAGAAGGCTTAGTCTAGATGCACCCCGCACATTCTCCGAGTGGGTGTCACAATCACATACCTCTGTGTGGTGATCCTAATGGCAGACGGCCACACAAGAAAAATTAATGCCTGTAGTGTGAACGGGTAACTGATATGATGGATCGCTTTATACAGAAATACTTGGGGGTTGCTCTCACTCTGTGGGATTTAGTGACTCACTCGTTCTCTCATATGTTTCACATGCAGTAGGGTTGTCTCTACTCATATTGTCATATTAGACACAAGGAAACCAGAGATGTCTTCCTGCGCCCCTGCGGTTTCTCCAACGGATCGGGGAAGAGGGAAGATCCTCAGCTCCTCAATAGGGAGCCTCTCCTTCTTCTCCATTTTCAATGCAGTGAAGCTAAAGGTGCTTACATGCAGCACTGTGGGTCCTCCAACAGCATGGGTAGATGGATGATCATCAACAACCTTTACAACTATCAGACACTTTTATAACCTTACTTGTACCACATGACACAGTAAGAATAGATACATTCACATGCAGACAGAGCTGACCGCCAATGATTTTAACACAGTTAACCCTTCAGACGCTGCAGCTGTGCAACATACATACAGAAAATTGACATGACAATTTGGCAAAGTGCATCCACATAACACAGAACATGTATGACAATTATGGAGGGGTCCAGAATGTTGTTCTAGGACACTACACTATTATTGTCACTGGAATCGGCATGTCATCTGGATCAACCCCTTTTAGGGGAGGAGATCTTCCAAGTCCTAAAATCCATGCCCTCAAGTAGAGCATCTAGTCCAGATGGCCATCTGTCCTCTTACTATAAGAAGGACCCAGATTTGCTTAACAGTCCACTGGCCCCAACACTGAACTCCAAATGCCCAGATTACAGTAATCTATAAACAAGGTAGCGATCCTACTCTTTGTTCAAATTACCGTCCAATCTCTCTACTTAATGTCGACCTCAAACTGTTCATGAAGGTTTTAGCAATTCGCTTTTCACCATTTTTGCCAGAGTTGGTTCACTCCAATCAGGTTGGATTCATTCCCTATAGAGAGGCTCGAGATAACACCACTAAAGTCTTGAATTCAATACATTACACTAAAACTAATCACATCCCTCTTTGTCTACTATCCTCTGATCCTGAGTAGGCATTTGACCGAGTTGTTTGGACCCTCTTTTTTGCGGTACAAATCGGCCTAGGTCCAGTCATGAGGACCTGGATACATTCTTTATATCGGTCCCCTACTGCTTCCACCAAAGTAAATGGAGTTTTCTCTTCACAGTTATCCATAGATAATGATACACGTCAGGGCTGTCCACTTTCCCCCCTACTTTTTGCCTTATCCCTGGGGCCTTTATTAAGTACCATTAGAGCCAACTTGAATATCACAGGCCTCTGGATCGGCAAACAGGAAGTCGAAATATCCGCTTATACAGACGACCTTTTATTTTTTAGAACTAACCCTTCCTAGCTTAATGGAAGAATTTCAGAAATTCCAACATACATTTCCAGAAGTCAGAGGCTCTAAATATATCCATACTCCAAACATTACAAAACTCTCTCTCCTCTGCATTCTGGTTTAAATGGTTACATGATGCCATTAAATATTTGGGGGTATGGATTCCAAGATGAGCTATACACACACATCTTTATCCCAAATCTCTGGAACATCCAAGAGGAATTAACTGGATGATCCAAGGGCAGTGGTTCAGGCAGTCAGCCATTTATAAAATCAATGTACTACCCCACATCCTATACCTCTTCCAAAGCCTCCCAATTAAAATCCCAGGTCACTTCTTTAAATCCCTCTCCTCAAATCTGATTTAATTTATCTGGGCTAATAAACTGGCAAGGGTAACTCACTCAATTCTTTATCTACCTAAATCTCAGTGAGAGGTGGGCTTACCCTATCTACAGAGGTGGTCTTACCCGATCTGGATTTCTAGACCATGGACTGTTTGCTAGAGACGGGCTTCACCTTACAAAAGCAGGTAAGCATATATTTGGTTGGCGCCTTGCTTCACTCATTAGGAATGCTTTAAACTAGAACAATATGGAAAGGTGAGTGAAAGACCAGGTAAAACACACAGCTAATTAATACATTTATGAACCTCGCTATTAGAAGTGGACAGAAAACACAAAGACAAAAAATTCAGAAGGAAAGTAGAGGAGCAAGAGACACTGATCACAAACTAAGATGTTTCTACACAAATGCACAGAACATGGAAAACAAACAAGGAGAATTGGAGCTCCTAGCTGGAAGAGAAATATGATGTCATAGGCATCAAAGAAACTTGGTGGAATGATACACATGATTGGAATACAAGGCGTGAAGGAAACAACTTATTTATAAGAAACAGACTTAAAAAAAGGGGAGGAGGTATAGCGCTGTGTGTTAGGAAAGCATTCAAGGTCCACAGAGATTCAAGCTTCAGAGCAGGGGAGTTCTGCAGAAACTGGGTAAGAATACAAGGAGAGAACAACAGCAAAGACACTATTGTAGGCATTTACTATAGGCCGCCTGGACAAGCAGTAGATATTGATGATCTCTGTAAGGTGACTGGTACCTTAAGAGGCAGTGATCATGCTATCCTTCAATTTTGGATAAAAAGGAGAGAGAGACTTGAGAAAACTCAGACCTCAAGGTTGGATTTCAGAAAGGCTGATTTTAATGAACTCAGAAAGAGGGTAGGAAGAATCCAATGGCTGC
The DNA here is from genome assembly GCF_035609145.1 of Eleutherodactylus coqui. NCBI lineage: Eukaryota > Metazoa > Chordata > Amphibia > Anura > Eleutherodactylidae > Eleutherodactylus > Eleutherodactylus coqui. Next base: position 139,675,371 of record NC_089839.1, on the reverse strand, counting down.
ATGTTTTTAAAGACCGAAATGTTCAAGGAAGCTGGGAAATATTGCAAAATGGGATTCTCAAAACACAATTGTTAACAATTCCAAAAAGAAGGAGGAATGGGAAACATTTAAAGAGACGAACACAGAAGAACACAGAACTTGCACACATGTTAAAAATGAAAAAAAAAACATGTTTATCAAATGGAAAGAGGGGGGAATATCTAAAGAAGAATATAATTCATTTTGCAGAAACTGTAGGGCAAAGAAAGATCAATTAATGTTCCATCTACTTTCTGAGAGAAAACAGATACAAAATAGGAAATTAATAGTCCGGCTTTCCCAACATCATTCTTAAACAATTCACCATTTTCATCTTGTAAGCATCCAATAGCATATTTGACTTTTCTTTTGCTTTTGACATATTCCCAAATCCTTTTTTATTGCTTTTGGCCTCTGTTACAAGCCTCAATTCATTATTAGCTAAACCTTTTAAATTCCTATTTTGTATCTGTTTTCTCTCAGAAAGTAGATGGAACATCAACTGATCTTTCCTTTGCTATTGGGGGAATAAAAGAATGCAGGCCATCTATAAGCAGAGAGATGGTGAGGGAACATATAGCTAACTAAAATGAATTCAAGTCTCAAGGTCCAGATGAATTACATCCTAGGATACTAAAGAAAGCAGTGGAGTTAATTGCTGAACCACGCTCCATAATCTTTGAAAATTCCTGGAGAACAGAAGTCCCAAAAGATTGAAAAAGTGCAAATGTTGTCCCTGTCTTCAACAAAGGGAAGAGGGTGTATTCAGGAAACTACAGGCCTGTGAGCCTGATTTCTATACCAGGAAAGATGTTTGAACAAATTATTAATCAGCATGTATGCAAGTACTTGGATAAAATTGTGCAATTAACCAGAGCCAGTAATGCCCTTCACAGTTTAGACTAAGTAAAATATAATGTTTAATAATAAATGTTTAAAAAACATAAACCCCTATAGGACACACCTAACATACAACACATAGAACAAACAGTCGACGTGTAGGTAGTATACTGAGAACTAACATCCGAATAACAACCCTGTAAGGTGATGTTGATTGGAGTGGTTCTCTCTTGAGCGAGCCGTCTTAATTATACCAGTGACACAGTATAACCAGTAGGATACGTGGTTACCCTCAATATTGGATGCCAGTTGCAAACATGCGTGCAGCAAACTGATTTGCCGGCGCTAAAAAAGCGGCATGGGTTATTCCTACGTAATAGGTATTTGGTAACACCCAGATGGAATTCTGTGTTTGTTTATGCGGCTTGCTTAATAATGTGAAGAGGTCTCGACCTACTCTTTTTTGTGTAGAAGAAAGTTGGACCTAACTTATAATACCAATGTTCTCTACTAATTAGTGGCTACAATATTATTCTTCGACGCGTTTCCCCGTAAGATAAATGGATCATCAGGAAGATTTATATAAGTGAGAGAATAGATACAACGTCGATGAGGCAATAGAAGGTCAGTCCAGTATTAGAAAGGGACTGACCCCTTTGAGTGTGCTCTTAGATAAAAAAGAGGAGTAGGTAGAGTATGGTGAGAGATCTTTTTTTAAAAATAATCAAGGTCTGTATAATAACATGACCATTTCGGTTACAGTAAAATGGAAAATCTCTTCACCTTAGGTGGAAGCCTAAATAGACAGAGAGAATAAAGGAGCCTGTGTCCTAGATAGCTCAGGCTTCCTCCAAAGAGGCTATAGATTAAATATGTCCCAGTAGGGAAAAAAAGGGGTATATTTTTATCTCCTTTTTCCCTGTTTTTCTCCCTCTCTTATGGTCATTCCATATGCTGATCGTATTTGAAATGGAGTGCTTACTCGCAATCTATTGCATCATAGGTGCTATATTATTTGCGCATAAGCCGTGGCTATGAGGTTTTTGCATGATAGATGCTATATCAGTTACGCCTGCGCCATGGCTTATTTGTTCCATTAGGTAGTCTTTGCCATTCACTCCTAATAGTCTGGAGAAACAGCCGTTCTCCTGGCTGCTAATAATTGACCATTCATTGATATAATTTCTCATCAGAGAGTTCCACACTCATTCCTTATTTCAAATAGCTCCCATGCACACAAAATAATATAAGGTGCCCGTAGTCCTGATGGTGGACATTGAGCATGACCTATGCTCAATGTCCACCATCAGGACTACGGGCACCTTTTATTTGAAATAAGGAATGAGTGTGGAACTCTCTGATGAGGGAGCTAACACTAGGGAAGAGAGAGTATTCAAAAAGATCTAGAAAAGCTTGAACAGCGGGCAGCGACTAACAGAATGGTATTTAACAAGGAGAAATGCAAAGTCCACATCTGGGCAAAAAAAATGAAAAAAGCACATACAAAATGGGAGGAATTGGGTTAAGCAGCAGCATATGTGAAAAAGACTTGGGTATACTAATAGATCATAGACTGAACATAAGTCAACAATGTGATGCAGCAGCCAAAAAGGCAAACACAATTCTGGAATGTATTAAGAGAAGCATAGAGTCCAGATCATGTGAGGTAATTATCCTCCTCTACTCTTCATTAGTCAGACCTCATCTGGAATACTGTGTCCAATCCTGGGCACCCCACTTTAAGGCCTTAGTCAGACGGGCGTTTTTTCGCGCGATTTGCGGATCGCATGACGGATGCGCATCCGCAAATCGCGTGACCGGTGCCCGAAAATCGCCCGAAAATCTGCTCCTAGCCGCGTTTCATTAGAAACGGGCCAGAGCTGTCCAGCGCATTGCATTCAATGGAGCGGCAAAACAGCCCGCTCCATTGAAAGCAATGCGCTGCGGGCGAGTGTGGGATGAATTGTCGGGAAGGGCTTAAATATATAAGCCCTTCCCTGCAATTCATCCAGAAAAGTGTTAAAATAAAGAATATATATATACTTACCTGCTCCCGGCAGCCGGAGTTCCGCGCGGCCGGCCTGCAGTGGGTGTGAAGGGGGTGTGAGTCAGACCTGCCCCCTGATTGGCTCAGCACTGAGCCAATCAGGGGACAGGTCTGACTCACACCCCCTTCACACCCACTGCAGTACGGCCGCACGGAACTCCGGCTCCCGGAGCAGGTGAGTATGTATATATTTTTTATTTTAACACTTTTCTGGATGAATTGCAGGGAAGGGCTTATATATTTAAGCCCTTCCCGACAATTCATCCTGCGCTCGCCGGCAGCCCATTGCTTTCAATGGAGGCGGCTGTATTGCCGGCTCCATTGAATTCAATGGGCAAACATCGTTCTTCTCTGCCACAGCTGTTACAGTTGTGGCAGAGGAGAATGATTTGTCTAGTATATGTTCTCAATGGGGTCGGCGCTGCTGCCGCCGGCCCCATTGAGCGCATATAGAGAAGAGAACAGGAATCGCAGATCGCAGATAGGTGCGATCTGCGATTTCTGTTCTAGAATTTATCGGACGAGCGCATAAAAAGCGCTCATGTGTCCGATACCATTGCAAAGCAATGGTTTTATAAAATCGCCAGACGCATGCGCATGCGCAAATCGCGGCAAAAAACGCCCGTCTGACTAAGGCCTAAAAATGACATAGACAAACTGGAGCAAGTTCAGAGAAGAGTTACCAAGATTGTGAGCAGTCTGTAAATCATGTCCTATGAGGAACGGTTAAAGGATCTAGGAATGTTTAGCTTGTAGAAAAAAAGGCTGACAGGAGACTGTCCATAAATATCTGAGGGGCTGTCACAGTGCAGAAGGATCAGCCCTATTCTCATTTGCACAAGGAAACACTAGAAGCAATGGGATGAAACTGAAAGGGAGGAGACACAAATTACATATTAGAAAAAACTTTCTAACAGTGAAGCTGATCAATGAATGGAACAGGTTACCATGGGAGGTGGTGAGTTCTCCTTCAATGGAAGTGTTCAAACAAAGGCTGGACTAATATCTGTCTGGGATGATTTAGTAAATCCTGCACTGAGCAGGGGGTTGGACCCGATGACCCTGGAGGTTCCTTCCAACTCTACCATTCTATGTTTCTATGACAGCACTACTATAAGGCATTAATGTTACGAGTCCTGCACTGGTGCATGCATGAATCCATGAAACAGTGGGTCACTACTGAAGATAATACCGGAAATCTATACTTAAAAATCTTATTAATTCAGTCCGCTTGTGTATCCCTGCTCTTTGGAAGTCCCCCTCACCACCCTTCTTGGCAAATTGGGTCCACAAGATGGAGGAAATCCAGTAGATGGAGGAACTTATTAGTTTCCCTTTATGACAAATACGACTCTTGGTACTATACCTGGGCCCCCTTAGTTAGTTTTCAACACACGCAAGAATACCATGTAATATCAGGCTTTAACTTAGATACCAGCTGGGAAGAAAAGAGAAAGTCACAACAGATAAAAAGCAGGGATGTTTTACTAGGCGCACTCAATATAGTAGGTAGGTGCCTCTCGATACCCTGGCCTTTCTCTCCTCCTCTCCACTTCCCCTTCCTTTTTTCTTTGTTTGATCCGCCATCCCTTCCCTTCATCTGCTCTTACCCTCTTCCCTTTTATTATCTCTTTTGATTGTCCTACTCTAAAAAATATTGTCTTTACGTGACAGGTTACATTGTCTGATGTACACTCCAACTATCTAAATTCTTATCTAAAGTTATACAAACTTGTCTTTCTTCCATATCTGCATACTTATCACACATCTAAATCTGAATGTTATAGTTACAGACTGCGGACTCCTTGTTTAAAGGATTATGCCAACTCTCATCCAGGTCATAGTGTGCCACTGTCTGCATTTATTATGTTTATACTATTAAACTATTCTTAACCCCTTAATGACCAAGCCTGTTTGCGCCTTAATGACCAGGCCAAATTTTGGAAATCTAACATGTGTCACTTTAACATAGAATAGCTCTGTAAAGGTTTTGCATATCCAAGTGATTCAGCCTTTGTTTTTTTCACCACATGTTGTACTTCATTTAGGTGGTGAAAATAGACTGATAGAATTAAAAGTGCCAATATTGGGAAAATTTTGAAAAAAATGTCATTTTTTCACATTTTCAATTGTAATATATCAAATATGTGCAAACATACTGTACAAATTTTTGCTAAGATATATATTTCCATCTGTTTACTTTATTCTGAATGCACATTGTAAAACTTTTGTGTTTTTTTAACCATTTAGGTGACATACAAATTTAACATTACTTTTCAGTATTTTGAGGAACACTTAGCTTTCCTACACCAAGCCAAGATTGCAAAGGCTGTCAGAATGATAGATACCCCCACAAATGACCCTAGTTTAAAAACTACATCTCTTAATGTATTCACTGAGGGGTGTCAGGAGTATTTTGACCCCATAGTTTTTTTTTCAGGAATTAATTCAATTTAGAGGAGAAAAAGTAAAATTTCATATTTTTGCAAATATGTCATTTTAAAGACATTTTTTATCTATAGCGCACATAAAAATGAGGATTGACACCCTAAGAAGGAAACCTCTGTTTGTCCTGTGTTCAGAAACATACCAATTGTGGCCCTAATCTTATGTCTGGATGCACAACGGGCCCAAAATGAAGGGAGTAGTCAGTGGCTTTCAGAACAGAAATTTTGCTTGAAGGCATTTTAGGCCCCATAGCACACTTGTAAAGCTCTTGAGCGGCCCAAACCATAGAAAACCCCCACAAATGACCCCATTTTGAAAACTAGACTTCTTAACGAATTCATCTAGGAGTGTACTGTGTATTTTGATCCCAGAGTTTTTGAATGAATTCAAGCAAAGCAAAAGGAAAAAATTGTGATTTTCATTTTTTTTAGCAATTCTGTAATTTTAAAAACAGCTTTTTTGTACAGCACACACATGAATGAAGACTTGCACCCCAAAATGGATACCCCTGTTTGTCCTGTTTTCAGAGACATACCCATTGTGGCCCTAATCCTATGTCTGTATGCACAACGGGGCCCAAAAAGAAAGGAGTAGTCAGTGGCTTTCAGAACATAGATTTTGCTTGAAGTCCTTTTAGGCCCCATTGCCCACTTGTAGAGTTCTTGAGCGGCCAAAACCATAGAGAACCCCCACAAATGACCCCATTTTAAAAACTAGACCACTTATCAAATTCATCTAGGGGTATACTGTGTATTTTAACAATTTTTGAATAAATGTAAGGAAAGCAGTAGGAAAACATTACTATTTTCATTTTTTGGGCGATTGTGTCAATTTAAAAATAGTTTTTTTTGTACAGTGTACATAGAAATAAAGACATTCACCCCAAAATGGATCCCCTCATTTGTTCCATGTTCAGAAACATACCCATTGGCCCTAATCTACTTACAGGACCCATGGCAAGGCCTATAATGGAGGAAACTCCCCATTGCTCACTTGTACGAAATAAAAATTGACTCCCTAAAAATATCCCCCCCCCCTTTCTCCCTGCGCGCCCTTTTTGGCGTTCCCCAACTCTTGCATAAAAGTAATAATGTGAACTGTGTGGTATTTCCGAAGACAGGGGTAATTACGGGGGCCTGGATGGGATGGGTACATGGGGCAAAAAAAAGGTGAAACCCCCTCCTCTCATGCTTTTTTGGGGGGTATTTTTTTACCTCAGTGGCAGGGATTTGGGGGAAAAAGTGGCGCTCTGTGAGGCTTCATAAGCTTGCTGTAGTGCGGCGGTCTTACACAGAAGGCGCTCAACAAGCTGCTCCTGGAACTGCAGGAAGGCGAGCATTCCCGGGGCATCTTGTAAATTACGTATTACTGGTAGCAGTCTGAAAATCGCCAGGCTCACGCGGCCATATGTGGAATGCACATGCGGAGACCCACAGCGGATCCCAGCTGTAAGTCCGGCCGTGGTGCTGCATATGGCTGCGTAATGTACTGCGCATAACTGTGTACTCACACAGGCAGTCATGTGCAGTACACCTTGGAGCTTAAGCTGATACAAAGGCAGCAACTAAAGTAATAACTGGAATGGGCAGACTACAATACCCAGAGAGGTTATTAAAATTGAAGTTATTTAGTTTAGAAAAAAAGACGGCTGAGAGGTGACATAATAACTATGTATGGATATATCAGAGGTGAGAACAGAGATCTCATCCATCATCTATTTATACTCATGACTGTAACAAGAGGGCTCTCTAATAACTATGTATAGATATATCAGGAGTCAGTACAGAGATCTATCCCATCATCTATTTATACTCAAGACTGTAACAAGGGGGCACTCTAATAACTATGTATAGATATATCAGGGGTCAGTACAGAGATCTCTTCCATCATCTATTTATACCCAGGACTGTAACAAGGGGGCACTCTAATAACTATGTATAGATATATCAGGGGTCAGTACAGAGATCTCTTCCATCATCTATTACACCCAGGACTGTAAGAAGGGGGTGCTCTAATAACTATGTATAATATATCAGGGTTCAGTACAGAGATCTCTCCCATTATCTATTTATACCCAGGGCTGTGAATATAACAAGGGGGCGCTCTCTACTACTAGAGGAAAGAAGGTTTTTACACCAACATAGAAGGCGGTTCTTTACTGTAAGAGCAGTGAGACTATGGAACTCTCTGCCTGAGGATGTGGTGATGGTGAACTTGATAAAAGTGTAACATGAGCCTGGATGCCTTTCTTGAGTGATACAATATTATATGTTATAATTAATAATAACATTAGATAGATAGATAGATAGATAGATAGATAGATAGATAGATAGATAGATGCAACTTTTCTTAGCAGCTCATACAAGTTACAGAGTAGGGGGCGATAATGAGCACAGGTCTCTCCTGATGCATGATGGGAAGAACACTCAATAATTTAAAATGTCTTTTCAATGTAAATTAGTACAAATATGTCCTGTGATTCTTGTTGCTTTTAAACATCTTTTCTACCTACAGAGCAGATGCCCTCCAGTCTTCTGCACAATACTAGCAGCCAAGGCCTTCACCATCATCATCATCATCATCATGTGGGCCGAGGTCAGCTGACCAAGAAAGATGTCAGTAACTCCCTTGTTCCATGTAGAGGGTTCCTGTTGCCCAGGTCAGCGGGCCGCGGATGGTGACCGGCATCTCTCAGACTTCTTTTGACTCTTTGTTCTGTAGCAGAAAGCGGAGTTGTGGCAAATGAAAAGCAGCGACATTCCTCCTTGTTCCACTCTACACTTTATAGTCTGGAGAATTTTCCTTTGCATATACATGAACACAGCCTCACACAATGAGCAACCGCAGCAGTTGCTTTGTGGTATTCCAAGAACGAAGCGTGGTGTACGATGATGACGATGTTCTCACATTCACAATTCAGACGAGCACACTTCTTGGGATTGAAGTCATTTTAGGAGAAGAAACGCGGTTACTATACTAATGATCAGACGTAGGAAGGACGATGCTCTCCAATATACCTAACGGACCGATGTGTTAACCAGGGGTGAATAAACTTACTGGTATCCAAGGGCTGCACGGAATGTACTTCGAAAATATTAAGTTGTTGTCCTATCAGACACAACGCCTTTTCAGTATGTGGCGCCCAGGAAAATCAGCTGATCACCCCTGATCCCACTCCTGGCAAACAGCTGATTTACCCTGAGGAAGTTGTGGCCAGCGAGACATTTCCCTTGAAGCTGGAATATAGTATTACAAGACAGCCATTGTAATGCCAGTAAGTACAGCCAGTGATTGCAGACGCAAGTGATTTGCTGATGTTGCTCGCAGCAACTTATCCCAGTGCAGCTTTTATTTTTCCTGAGCTCTGATTGGCTGTTACTGCAAAGATGTTCAGCATCATGAATGAGGTTTCAAGAAATCCCCTCCACGGGCTGCAGGCAAAAAATGGCAGTGTGTATTGACCTGTGAGCAGATTTTAAATCCACAGCAGGTCTATTTAGGGTTTTAACAGCGAGCATGTTTTGCAGTGATTTTGCGCATGGGAAAATTTTGCCCATAAAATGATTTTAATGGGTTCATTCTCACTTCTTATTTTTGGACCCGCTGTTTTCACAGGTGCAAAAAAATAGGACCTGCTCTATACTGTTCGTACATCTGCAGGCGGTGGTATGCACTAAACGCTGCGCATACCCGCATCACCGGCACCACATTAGGGGTGATTTCCCTACCCATGTGAACAAACAGTGCCCGCACACATAAGCTCAGTATGTGCGCAGGCACATGTACAAAATATACTCGTTCACTGCACACAAAAAATGCGCAGGAATGAGCATATTATGACATAAATGAGTCTGTTCAAGCCCTTAGACCGGTCTCACACAGCCAGATTTGAATTGCGGATTCTGAGATCGGAGTCCGCCCAAACGCCCCTACATAACTGTCATACATGTATTGTCTCATGTGGATGCACTGTCCAAAAATTGTCGTTTCTTCTTTCTGTATGTGTGTTGCACAGCTGCGGCGTCTTAAGGGTTAACTCCCTTAAAATCATTGCCTGTCAGCTCTGTCTGCTGCTGAATGTATCTTTCTTACTGTGTAATGTGGTACAAGTGAGATGATGAGAGCGAGAAGGGGCTTCGTCTTCAATCTGTTAGAGTAGGGTTCCATCTTACCTGCTAAGGGGACTAACACAGAGCCACATGGAAGCACCTTTAGCTTCCATGTTGGTGAAGATGGAGGAAGAGGAACGACACCCACAGCGTTTGGAGTATGGATGTAATTGGAGTGAGTCCCATCCAGAAAGAGAGCGCACAACCCTCAACATCCCAGTTTCACTACAACAGGTACCCGTTTACACAAGCTTTTTTTTTTTTTTCCTAGGTGGCCTGGCGCCAATAGGATCACCACACAGAGGTACGTGATTGTGACACCCATGTGGAGAATGCGCGGCGTGCATCTAGGCTAAGCCTTTTCTTCTAAGTAATTTTCTTGCCAGAGAGTCTGTGGAGAGGATCCTGTCTTTTTACCTCCTCCAGAGTATATTTAATGTCCAGAATTGGTGACATATAGATAACGTGGACTATAGGGCCGTATTGTTCCTGTGTATTTTTCCTTCCAACCTCGGAGCTTTTGCCTGTAACTGCTGCCGTGAATGATACCTGTAATTGACTGTATATTCAAGTTGACCTAAGTAAATTTTACCCGGTCTCAACCGTTCCTGAGGTCCCGGGATATGATACACAAGTCTCAGTGTTTCTTACTTCACCATAAAGAATAACGGTGTGGGATCGGTGGCATTGTGACGTGATATATATATATATATATATATATATATATATATTCTTTTATAAGCAGTCCCCTACGTGTTACCACTGGGCTACACCATGACAAGGACTAGGCCTCCGGCCATACTCAAGTCCAGTGGTGCATGTCCCAGTGTATCACAAGTTTTGGCGTCTCTCCCAGGACACCACAACTAATTTCTGGCGTCTCTAACAGGACTCTACACTCCCTTTCCAATTTCCTCATGCAGGGGAGTTTATCTGTGGGCATAGTAAAGTTTGCATATAGTTTGGCAATGATTCTAGGGTCCCTAGTATTAGTATTGCAAAGACTTTTAAAAACAGACAAATCAGATAAAGTGCGCCTGTTTTCAGAGAGAGATAATACATAGTGCTTGATTTGCTGAAGATTAAAAAATCTCTGAGTTTGGAATACAGTGGAAAGCACGGAAATATTCAAATTGTCAGAAGCCTAGTCTATCGACAAAATCAGCTATTCTGGTGGGTTCTTTGGCTATTCAGCATCCAAAGTCAGTTTTGTTCATACCAGGGGGAATGCAGGATTATTAGATAAACTGGTTATAGGGAGGTGTCTGGAAATCAATTTCTTTCTTTTGGACAGTCTATCCTATAATGCCAGGGAAGAAGATAGGGTAGGGCTTATAATTGTTTCTTTATATTCCATTCTGTGCCAAAAAATGCCTTAGAGTGATCAGTACCCATTGGGGCTTGTAATGTCCGAAGAATATAGAGGTTATTTGTGCTCATTGGGCTGTGTGGTTGTATTTTAGGATGCTCGGAACTCCAAGGCCTCCTGCACTACGAGGCGCGTATAGGGTGGATTGTTAAATGTGTCTGGTCTTGTTGGACCAGATAAAGATCAAAAGATTGGATTGTAGACACTTTAAATCCACCGATGGGATTGGAATAGATAATGCACGAAAAAGATATAACATTTTTGGGAGCCAGGACATTTTGATGGAGTGTATTCTGCCTAGCCAAGAAAGATTATAGGATGCCCATATAGTCAGGTCTTCTTCCAGGTTTTTAATCTGTGGGGGATAGTTAGCTTGGTATATGGTCTGAAATGAGTTCGTGAGATGTATGCTAAAGTATGGAAGGTTCTTAATAGCCCATTGAAAGTTAAAATTAATTGTCAACAGTTTAAGCATGGCGGGAGGTAAGTTTAGGTTTAAAGCTAACGATTTAGTGTCATTCACTCTGAGGCCCAAAATTGCTCTAACTTTAACCAGAATATGATATATGTGAGAGGGGAGGAGATACATAACAAGACATCATCTGTGTAAAGGGCACATTTGTGTTCCCGCCCCCAGATGTGGATACCCTTCACGTACGCGTTTGTTCTGAGGATAGATGCTAATGGTTCAATTGCTAACGCAAATAGGGAGAGGCAATAGGGGACAGCCCACAGACCCTCCCACTGGTATGATGTTGGACTCAAAATTGCCTGTCCGGACTGAGGCTGAGGGGAAGGAGTACAGTGCTTGAATGAGGGTTCTGAATTTCGTTCTAAATCCCATTCCCTGAAGAACAAAAAATAAATATTGCCATGAAACTGAGTCAAAGGCTTTGCGTAAATCTAGGCTGAGGAGAAGTCCTTGCCTATTCCCCTTCCCATCCCAGCTGGATCACACAACTAAAATTATGTTGACTGCCCCTCTCCTTTAATCAGTAGCTTGCCATCCTGGAATGAATCCGAGCTGGTTAGAGTGAATATACTGGCTTATGAAAATATTGAGTCTGAAGATGAATAAAGGCTCTATGGGCTGTAGGGGATAGATATGGGATTTGTAGAAGGGAACCCCTACTAGAGGGGCACATAGGGATGTGTGAAATTTCTTATAATAAAGATTGAAGAAACCGTCTAGGCCAATAGCTCTTGAAGGTTTAAGTGATTTCATTGCTTCCCATGCCTCTTCCACTATCACTTTCTATTTTAGAATGTCTCTTTGTTCTGGAGATAACCTTGGAAGGGCCTTATTGAGTAGTTTCTTACACATTTGGTCTGGGAAGCATTCTTTAGTATAAAGGTTATTATAGAATTCACCAAATGCTCTTCCAATCTCTACTGGGTTTTGGCTTAAGTTACCGTTCTGAATACTTAATTTAGGTAATGCTGGGAGGAAGGGCCTGGGAGCAAGATGTCGGACAAAAAGTCTACCCTGTCGATCCCCTTGTGAGAAGAATTTATGTCTGGACCATCTCAATTGTTTTGCTGCTATAGTAGTCAGGCATAGATTTAATTCTGTGCGTGCTTTAGAGATCTCAAACAGGAGATCCATAGAGGGGTCTTATGACGCTCTAGCAGGGAAGAATTGTGGGCCTCTTTTTGTTGTAGCTCTATTGACCATTGTGCCTTCATTTTGGATGCTAGCTGGATGAATTTCCCTCTGACCACCGCCTTGTGAGTCTCCCAATGGTGGAATATGAGGTGTCTGCCGTGTGGTTGAGCATGAAGAAGTCCTTGATAGTATCAAGGATCTCCTTTTGCACTGAATCGTTGTTGAGGAGAAATTCATTCAATCGACAGTGTCCAGTACCTTTGTAGCTGGCGAGATCTGCAATAGAGACTGAGTAAAATTTTAGCTTGGGCAATTTTGGAAATAAATCTAGTTGGGGGGAAAACATGATCTGTTCTTGTGTATACATTATGAGCTATGGAATAATACGTGTAGTCTCTATCCGTGGGGTGAGAGTTCCCCCATATATCTACAAGGTCAAAGGAGTGTAAAATTTTAGCAAATCGATGGACAGAAGCACTTGGGGGGATACGTTTGGACCTATCTGAATTAGATTTGTTGAGGGAAGTGTCTAGTGCTAGATTAGAATCTCCACCTACAGTAATCAGATCTTCGTAGCGGGGAAGCTATGTTGATAGCAGATTATGCAAGAATGGGAGTTGTTTAGTATTAGGCGGCATAATAATTAACAAATGTGACTTGTGATCCATTAAGTGTACTCAAAATTAATAAAAACCTACCCTCGGGGTCCTGGTGAATCTGCTGTAGAGCGAAAGTTGTCCACCTAGATATCCATATATCCACACCACTCTTCTTTTCCCGTGTGGAGCCCAGGTAGTTTGTTGAGTAATTATAGTGGAAGAAGCCCGTAGTAAAGGTGGGGGCAAAATGCGTCTACTGGAGGAAAACAATGCCAGCCCAAATTCTGTGGTAATAGTCAAAGGCTTTGCGTCTCTTGATGGGAGAATTAAGCCTCTGGACATTGTGTGAAACAAAGGAAATTGGTTTAGTAGACATAATTAGGCAAGTGATAAATTTGCCTGTTATGATTTGGGTTCAAGAATGGAGACTCCAAAAGACTCAATCCAAGTTACCCTTCCATGTGGGAAATTGCATAAGGCCCTATTAAGGAGGGTGGGGAGGCTGGAAACAAAAGAAATGGAAACAGACATGACACAAGAGAAGGAGAAAAATACAATAGCAAAAATGAATTAACTATGAATATTGGGGAATAGGTTCCCCTAAGTTCTGTCACAAGTGTGACAAACGATAGCAGGGTGGTGGATATGAATATCAACTGCCAATTCATCATGGTAGGGAGCAGAAGTTCCTATAGCACGCATCACATTCGGAGCATGTTTATATCAACTTCAAACTAAAGATGAGAATAATTCAACTTATAACATCTAACCAAAATTATGATTTGTGGGATGCCTGTGAGGCTTGCATGAATGAGAAAGGTTCATTAATCATTAAATTTACCATTTGACATACAGTCCAAGTGTATTAAATCTTTGCGTTTATGGCCTTGGGGAGGAAACCCCTCGTTGTGTGACCCGCCCAACTGGGAATCAGGTTGTAGATCCTGCTTTCCTCTTGGTTGCGGAATTCCAAAGTGGCAAAAGTGGTTTGGAGTCATCCATGAAGCTGGTCGAGGGAGGAAGTACATTGGAGACAAGGCCAAGTTGAAGGACGAGGGATTTGCCTTCGGTAAAGGAACTAAATCTATGTTATTTTTTGTTGTATAGGAAGCATTGACTAAATGGAAAAGACCAACGGTAACGTATGTCTTTGTTTGTCAGACATTGCAATAGGGGCTTTAGTGTTCTGCATCTCTGTATCGTCCCAGGGATAAATCAGAGAACATTTGGATCTCGTGTCCTGCAATAGAAATGGTTTGTCGGGCTCTGGAAGCTTTGATGACCTTTTCTTTAATTGAGTAAAAGTGTGCTTTTACTATGATGTCTCCGGGGGCACCTTTCTTGCGCGGTGCTGCCAGGGCCCGGTGGGCTCTGTCCAGTTCCAAGTGAGAAGGATCGATGTCAGGTATTAGTAATTGTAGGAGGTCAGATATTTTGCATTAGGTATGTCTGTGATGCGTTCAGGTAGTCCCCTAATCCCGAATTTTCTCTTCTAGATCTGTTTTCAAGATCTTTTATTTTCATATTGGCTGCTTCCAGGCATTCCTGCAAATCAGATACCATCCTGGTATTTTGGTTTACTCTTGATACTGTGGAATCCACTTTGGAATCTAATTTTCTCCCAAATTCTAATAGGCCTTGCCTAAGGGTTTTGGTTATTGTTTCTGTGGTTTTGGAAAGTTCGCTGGATAGCAAATCTTTAAATCTAGATAGGAGTGTGGCATCTGGGAAGAAGTTTGGTTGGTGTGAAAGAGCTGGTCCAGGCATTGCAGAAGGGGTATGTGGGTTGTTTGGGGTTTCAGGTGGGACGTTGATTCCTTCTTGGCTGCAAAAATCCTAGGGGAAAGAATCCGTATCCATCCAGACTCTGTGGAGGTAAAGTAAATGGATCAGGTGTCAATTGACTCAAGGCTGAGGAAGATCTCTGCCTGTTAGCTATTTTAATGGTGGTCAGTGTTTGTCATGCATGCTGGAATGAGTGGTAGCCATTTAAAGGGGGTCTTTAATTGATCGTTTTTTGCTCTTAAGTGGCGTTTTGGTTTTCTTGTGGCCTCCTCGAGCCATTAACATGAAATATGATGATAAGCGGTATGAAGGGTTAGACTGTATAGAAATGTTGAAGAAGATACTGTTTATAGTGAATTTGATGGTGCGTAGCTACGCAGATCAGCGGCTACTTAACCACAGTAGACAGTTGCGCAGGTGCACCTCAATGAAAGTAGAGGATGGTGAAGCCTCTTTTCTTCTGGGCTTGATTGGGGGTTATTGGCTGTGCTAGGATAATGTTTGTCGGTATTAAAGCCCAATGTGTCCGCACGGTAAGCCGATCATGACTCCTTCTTTACAGTGGGGCGTTAAGGTAACCCGGAGGTCGCATGGTCTGCTATAGTTCTCGTCTGTTTCCATTAAAAGGGAGGCCACCAAGAGTTACGAGGATGTTTCTCAGTAATGGGATACGCACACCTCTTCTCTGCCTTGAAATGGCTTTTAAGAACTGGCAAAACTGTTTCACTGTCATGTCCCATCTATATAGTGCCCAGGGGTTACGTGTTAGATTAAGCCACTAATGCTGCTGTATATGGAGAAGGGTTGGAGCAGGGCCTTCTGTCCCTTTAGAATGCTGTTTAATAGGCCCTACTTTTCGGGCCAGACCACTCTTCTTGTACCTCTCTTAGGAAGGTGTATGGTGCAGCAGGAGGTCTGATAGCATCAGATTGTGAAGATGCCTGATTGGAGCTTTCCTGTTGCACGTCCTCTCATGATGGTGGTTAGACCACTTCCCTCCCAGTTACACACTTTGAACAGTTTCTTAAGTGTTAAGTTTTGAAACTGTTTCAGATAGAGACAGGAATGCTCCTCTGTACTCCTTAAGGCTCCTTCACACAGGCAAGGGCAATATCGGGCTCTGATTCATGGCCCAATTTTGCCCTTGCAACCCTTGATGTGAGGTGTTTTCACATGGAAATGGTCTTGCATCACTGCGGGGTTCCCTTCATCAATGGGTGATATCGTAAAAAGAAAGGACATGCTGGGATGTGTTTCCTGCATAGCATCACATCACGGTGCCATGCAGGAAAATATCACAAATGCGAATGAAGCCACGATTTTCTCACCAGTGTGAAGGCGCCCTTACTTGATTCATCTGCTTTGCTTCATGACTTTGTCTATTTATATCTCCTTTTACTTCTCTGTACATTTACCTTCTATTTCTGCTTGTTGATCCCTCTTTCTCTGTTCTCCTCTTCACATCATTTGTCTCTCCTGCTTGCTTTCTGTCTTTTTCAATGCATTTCTTGCTTTTTGTACTCACACTTTGCTTTCCTTCCCACTGCACTGGCTGCTGAGATGTTTGGCTCTACTCTCCTTGACTGACTTAATCTCCATCCACACTTCCTGTTATACCATCCCTCTAGCCCAATCCGTGCGGAGGACTCATCTCCCAATCACAGGCCCTCTTTTTTCCTGCTACCTGACTAACCACTCCCCAGGCCATTGCCAGGTAACCTGAAACCCAATGGGGATGGGGGAACCTGTCAGTGTACAAAGTACAGTGGTGACTGAAAAAGCACATTAATAATTAATCCTCACCATAACATGACCACAGAAGTGCTGCAGTGATCCTAATCCAGATCTCTACACCTGCATTTTGCTGCTACAGAGAATTTAGTCTCCACTGATGAGCTGTTTCCTTTGTGGTATCATCACAGGTCTTTAGTCAGTGACTCTCATCACATCACAGAAGGTCCTTAATCTTTTTAGTCTGATTCGCTGCCCCTCCCCTGCCTTCCTTCTACTGGGAGGCACCAGCTGAGACAGGAGGCTCATCTTGCCTCATAGTAGAGGTATCACTGGGTCCATCTGGCTTCTGGAATGTCGTCTGAAATTTTCCCAGACAAAGTAATAAAATATACTGTGCTGCTTAGTCACAGATTTTGTGCTGGATCGGCGGAGTGGAGCTACTGTTGTGAACAAGGCCTAAGCTGGTCAGTTGACATTTTTTTTAACAGGTGCAGTCAACCCAAATCATGTCTCAACGTTCAATAGAACATGTATATGATTCTGTTGGTCAATAGTAAAAAACTGGGTGTAGGTGCAACTGTCTTAGAGAAGCACAATACATCAGGGGATTAGCTCAACTCCTCTGTTTTTTTTAAACTAGCATAAGTAGACGTGTTTTGGGGGTGTGGCACCCCTTCCTCAGTATTTGCTGTGGACACAATGGGTCCAGATGGCAGGAGTGGGTGGCAGCAGAACTCGGGGTCCTCCCTGCTTAATGGTGTCTCAGGACACCGCACTCTGCTGCCACCTGATCCTGCCAGCTCTGCCCAGTGTGTCCATAGCAAATACGAAGGAAAGGCTGCCACACCCCCAAAAATCATCTACTTATGCTGGTTACAATAAAGCAGAGGAGTTGCGATAATCCTCTGAGGTTTTTACATTTGACTGATAGATGGAAACAAAGGAAATGGAATGCAACATCTAATAAGCCTTTATATATAAAAGGTGAAGCGTATTAGCAACAACTAATATAATAATAATAATCTTTATTTATATAGCTCCAACTTATTCTGCAGCGCTTTTGAAGCACATAGGGAACACAAACAATACAAAAATTACAAGAAATGACATGTGGTATTCAATTTTTTGGAAACAAATGGGGGGGGGTGACATAGAAGGTATAAGGGCAGGCAGTGGAACAAGGGGGAACACAGCAATGCAATGATAACATGAGATATACAGTTTTTAGTACACAAACTGGGTGGTGGTAGTACAGGAGGTATGGGCAAGGAAGTGTACATGATAGGCAAAAGTGGAAAGCCATAGGGAGGGGCAGGGGGCATATTGTGGGGGTGGGGGACTAGATCAGGAAGTTTGGTATGCTACTTTGAAGATATGCATCTTCAAGGTGCGTCTGAAGTTCAGTGCATCCGGAATTGTCCGGATGCCTTGGGATAGTGTGTTCCAGAGGATCGCTGCTGCTCTAGAGAAGTCCTGGAGGGAAGTATGTGAGGTTCATATTAGTGGGGTGTTTAGTCTTAGTGTGTTAGCAGATCAGAGTGTGCAGGCTGGGTAGGGTATAGACAGGAGGGAGGCAATGTATGGTGGGGCGGCGCCGTGGAGAACATTGTGGATGAGGGTGATGAGTTTGAATTGATTTCTGTAGTATATGGGCAGTCAGTGCAGCAACTTGTATAGCACACAGGAATCTGAGAAGCGGGTGGATAGGAAGATCAGTCTGGCTGCCGTATTTCACTTCTAACAATTCACATGTCCTAAATCTACTTTGGAAAAATTCACTGTGGATTTCATGGGAAAACTGTGGCAGAAATCCAGATGCTCAAATGTGGACTTCTACCATGGATTTACACTGAAACTGTCATTTACTTGGATAAATCCACATGCAGAAAACCTGACGTGGATTCTGTGCCAGGAAGGGATGTCACTTCTCTTATTTCCGCATGTGGATTTCAAATCCATGTGAAGAGAATATCCGCACGGCGTAGACTGCGGCCCAGATTTCTATCAAAGTCAATGCTACACTTTCAGGATGTGGGTTTGTTGAGCAATCGGTGCAAATACCATCTAGTTTCCTCTTCAAATCTGTTGCATAAGCCACCATGTGAACCTTGCTTTAAAAAGGAATACCAATGAAACCCACAGAATTGATGCTAACAAACAAGAAATAAAAAACATTAAAAACTTCTCTCACCCTGAGGGGATTCTCATCCACCAATCTCTTCTGCATTTTGTATTTTAATGCTTTGTGGAAAATAAAATAAACAACAGAAAGCATTCTTTATAGCCTGGCAGATTTTTTCGCACAAATGACTGACCCATTAATTAGCACTAAGACACAAGCATTAATAGCTCTCATATAATAGGACTCAAAATGCAAAGACTACAAATAGCATTGATTGATGATTGCATGTTCTCTTTCACTGTAGGACTATTCTACATATATCATACCTATATACATCATATCTGTGACTTTTATGAATGCCAGCAAGAATACTAAAACACACAACAGAATATCATTTCAGAATTTCTACCTTCTTTCTATTCAACCTAAAGAGAAAGAAAACTTGGTTCATTTACCAGCAGATTACAGTTCTGTACAAGCAGATAGCAATCTGCTTTGTCAGCAGCAGATGGCGCCGTCTACCTGTATATAACGAGTGCTGCGCCATTCTGCGCTTCCTGTCAGCAGGGCTCCCAGCAGAGATGAATAGATAAAGCACTCTAACTATTAAAAAGGCAAAAGAGGGAAAAAAACAATTATGTCTTTCCTCAGTTATTAATCATAATTTATTGCTTAGCATTTTCAGAGCAGAAGCCGCAGAAAGCCTCGCCCTTCTGTGGATATTGAAAGGCCAAAGGGAAAAAAAATCCAGTGTACATAGATTCTAAATATTTCAGGTTGTGTGACTTTGTGTTTGACCTTATGAGAAGATGAACTAATCCTGCAATATAATAGACTTTTATAGAGATATGGAAAATGGCTGAGCTTTATCTGCTTCGCCATAGCAACCATCAGACAGCAGGCCTAGCCGAGATGCATGGGAGGTTATTAAATGTGCTGCTGTGGATTGGAAAAATACAGCTTTTTGTCATTGTGAGTCACTCAGAGTCTTTAATACGTAATATTCGGGTTATTAAAAAAACAACACGTTCAGTTCTCTGTACAGGAACCGCAAATTCAAGCCGCAAAATAAGAAAAAATAGCAGAACGCTGTCTAACATCTACAGGCGGGATATTTCAGGGTGTCTGAATGCATATTGTATATATTGTAACTATGCAGCCAGCGAATATTAAAATGTAATATTCATGTGCAGCTAGCACTGAGCCCAGGATAGTCACATCCATAAACCGATCCAGGGGCTCCTGCCTCCCCTACACCTGAGATATACACCATCCCTACTAATGCAAATTCACCGTATTTCTAGTTATCACTAACAGTCCTAAAAGGCGCGTGGCTAGTCAGTCCCTATATCGTAGCGGATTTATTTTTCCACTTAGCCAGTTTTGCAGGACGTATATGTCCAACATATGCGTGAGAGTCGCTATGCTCCATATTACAGAGATCTAGCCATCATTTCTGATGACACATGGTGCCTCTGATATTATACATATAAATCAAGTAAGAAAAAACTATGGAATCTGATTTCTATGGATACCTGATGCGATGAGCACACATACCTTGTGGAGAGGAAACCCAGGTCGGTCTATTCCTTTTACTATTAAAGCTCTGTTCAATATCTGTATTGAAGTTTCAATTGGAGCCTCCAGTGCAGATCCATCATAAAACCTCAGAGCAAATGGCATAGCATGCTGCACTATTGTGCCCTGGAAAATGCTGGAGGGCATTACAGAAGCCAGGCTGACCCCATTAGCATACCTTCACACAGGACATTTTAGCGACAGAAAATATGCTGCGCAATTTGCTGTGTTTTTTTGTTGTAGAATTTGTATATGTAATTGTGCTTCTGCTGCAGAATGTGATGCATTTTTGTGATATGCTAGCAGTAGTTCCAGTTTCTGAATTCACACTGGCAAACTTTATTAACAAACATCCCCAAAAATGTGGATTTTCTAGCAGACTCAGAGCTTTTCCGCAGCAGAGAAGCTGTAAAAAACGTAACACAGTAACATAATATGTAAGGCTGAAAAAAGAACCATGTCCATCCAGTTCAGCTTATTAACGCCCAATGTTGATCCAGAGGAAGGCAAAAAAAACAATGAGGCAAAAGCCAATTTTTCCCATTTAAGGAAAAATTCCTTCCTGAGTCCAATCTGGCAATCAGAATAATCCCTGAATCACAGACCCTTCTGAAGTTATTAGTGATTATAACATAAAATATTGTATCGCTCAATAAATATGTCCAGACCCCTCTTGAACTCTTTTATCAGATTTGTCATCACCACGTCCTCAGGCAGAGATTATTACTGTATTTGCAGATCATAGTGCGGTTTTTATGTTACCTATTGATCTCTATGGTAGAAATCTGCTGTAGATATGCAGTTTCCACCGCATAAATATGCTGCGGATTTATAAGCCTCAGTATTTTTAAAATTTCATGTTTTTCTGCAGTAAACACAGCAATATCTATCTGCAGCAATTCTGCTAGTGGAAATTCCACAGTGTTTACTGTCTGTGGGAAAGCAGCCTTAGGGCTTAATCACACGTCCGTATATCGGCTAGATTTTCACACCCGGCAAATATACGGTGACGCTTTCTGCAGGTGGAGGAGGCTGGCCGGGCCAGGAGCAGCGAACTGAGCTCCCACCCTCTCTTCACCCTTGGCCACTTGTTTGCAATGGGAGGGCCAGGACAGGGGCGGAGCTAGGTTCCACCTCGCCCCGCCCCCTCCCATTGCAAATAGTGGTGAGGGCAGAGAGAGGGCAGAGAGGGGGCGGAGAGAGGGCGGGAGCTCAGTGCACTGCTCCTGGCCAGGCCTGCCTCTTCCCCCTACAGAAAGGGACACCATATATCGGCCGGACATGAAAACCCGGCCCATATACGAACGTGTCAATAAGCCCTTAGGGCTTATTTACACAAACGTGTTTTACTTGAGCGTACTTTGCACACATATTTCATTCACGCCAAGTAAGATGCAGCATGTTCTATTTTCATGCGTATTGAGCCTGAACATAACACATATTAAACTAACTTAACTTAATTGCCTATTCAAATCAATGGAAGCACGTTTGTGCTTTTTTTATCTGTGCGCACAAATACGCATGACATTTTTGTGCAAAAATACAGTAAAACACAAACAAGCGCACACAAAAACACAACAACTATCACACAAATACGCGCATAAATGCACTTATGTACATGTGAAGCCAGCCTTGTAGGAATGGGGTTCATTCAGTACTATTCAGTTCCATCATAGGACACAACCATTCTCTGCAGGAGTTTAGTTTTCCTGTTCCCATGGTGGAACATCAAAAAACGGAATCCCAAATCAGATGTGAACAGAGCCCTAGAGCCTGCGTAGGACTTCCATCTCCATAAACAAAGGGGTGAATAACTAGCAAGGGCTCCTTCACATGGGCATATGCGTTTCTGCACACACCTCAGCGCAACGTGTTTGCACTATAAACTAGGCTTTTTTGCGCACAAATCGGCATAATTCACTGTACTTTTTGTGCTCACCGAGCATGGTTATTTTGCACATGGGACACAACCATGCCCCAATTTAAATGACTATTTAGCCAAATGAGTTCCAGATGTGTTCTTTTCCCAACAGAATTGTACAGCGTATTTTGCTTCCTGTTGCATATTGTGTGCCCATTTGTGCACCATCAGTAGAATTCTATGGGGACCTTTGATGCGCAAATGCGCACAAAAAGAGAACATGCTGTGTTCTTTTTGTGCACACAAAATACGCTTTCCTCTGTGTATTGCATGCAAATTTTGCGCAGACAAAAATGCATGCGAATACGTGCACGTAAAGGAGGCCTTAAGGTTATGGAAAACTCTGACACAACGATGGGGACCCATTTTGTACAACACTGTGCATGCGCCATATACGTGTTTACTGTCAGAGCAACTATTCACCTCTGAGCTTCTACCTTCAAAACAGTTTTGGGGTTGCTATAAGCAACATGGACACTTTCTCTGTGTCCAGTTTGAATCATGAAGCTCCTATAGTCATATCCCATAAACAAATCTTCATTCCAAACAAATGAAACATCTCAGAGGCTTGTGCAACCCGATAGCAGTAATAAAGCGCTGGCGCCTACAAGCCAACAACCCAGATTCATCAAGAAAATAAGACTTATATTTTGGTTCCTTTCCTCGGATAAATCAGAAAATGTTCCTTTTAATTTTGCACAGGGCAGAATGCGATAAATCATCTGTGAGATACGCCATGACTATAGCCACCAGTCAAGATCCTGTATCTCCATTACAAGACACCATTTTTTATGATCTCCACTAATGGGCCTGAAGTCTACACTTTCCAGGCGTAGTGGGTAAACCTCGGATAATTGTTTAATACAACTCATAATCTTCTCCTTTAATTATGTCAAATTGAAGTGTGATTTCCCAGGGGAGATAAATCACAACACAATTGTCTTATAAATTCTGGAGAAAGTCCAAAATAGGGAGTCCAAAATAATAATAGCTAACAGCACCATCTGAGATTTTGAAGGCAGAAAAATGTACTGCAGAACAGACAGCCTTTACCTCTCACAAGTTACAGCTCATTATTCAGGACAATATTGTTAAATAATAAGATTATTATTATGATGTGTTTCATATTTAACTCATTTAATACCCTTATCAGGTGCTAAGCCAGACAACGGTCAAGGCAAAGCTACCAAAGCAATGCAAACATTAAACCTGTGTGTTTGTGTGTCCAGGTCTAAAAACTTCCTAACAATGTGAGGTGTATTTAGTCCGGCTGCTTTCTGCAGCAACAAGAATATGTTTTTGTTTACATTTAAAGTTTTTAGACTGTTTATTATTAATATTCCTTGGAATTATTATATTCTGACAGAACGAAATTCCCTGCAGCTCTATAATGCAAATAATGTAGACGGAAGTTTGTTACTCTGTGGATATCTCATATAATAGGTGTTTGTTGCTTACTATCATATATAGGATAGAAAATATAAAATAGAGATCATGGACAGAGATAGATAGATAGATATGGGATAGATAGATAGATAGATAGATAGATAGATAGATAGATAGATAGATAGATAGATAGATAGATAGATAGATAGATATGGGATAGATAGATAGATAGATAGATAGATAGATAGATAGATAGATAGATAGATAGATAGATAGATAGATAGATAGATAGATAGATAGGAGATAGATAGATAGATAGATAGATAGATATGGGATAGATAGATAGATAGATAGATAGATAGATAGATAGATAGATAGATAGATAGATAGATAGATAGATAGATAGATAGGAGATAGATAGATAGATATGAAATTAGGAGATTACAGAAGGTTTATACTGATATATTTATATGATTCTGAGTATATTTCCCAATATAGGACATTACAGCTGCTTTAGACCCCTGATACTTTACTGCCCAGGGCATTTTATCTAGGTAACACAAGGTTCCTTTACTGCAATTAATACTGAGCATCCGTCAATTAGCTGAACTGCAGCCGTCAGTCAGCTTCCAGGCAGCACTAGAATATAGGCAGCAGGTTATCTTGTCTCTGTGAGTATTGAATGTTTATGGACCAGAAACCACAGAAATAGAAAACTCTTATATCTCTGCCAAATCCCCCCCACCCACCCACCTATTATAATAACTTCACACCTCCCTTATATAAATCAATTAACAAATTGTTACAGTGGGGAGGGGGGGGGGCGTCATGCAGCCATATTCTTGTTACAGGTCTGTGTCTATTTGCCAAGGGAATTTAGATTAATCTAATAGCATAATGAGAATTATAAATTATTATTATTGTTTACTGCCAGGACTGATAAAGTAATCCACCTCCCACAATGAGGAATTAATGCAAACATAATAATACATCAACGTATCCTAATAATATTGTTCACAAGTACTTCATTATAGTCAAATAAAACACTATGTAACCCATAAAAATATCTCAAAATAGTACACTATTCAAGGAGTACTATGTACAAAAACTACAAAGTCTCCAGGTTTGGCAATATATTCCTATCCTAACATGTAATCGTGAGCTACTCTATATCTAAATAATGTCCAAATATCACAATGTATCCAATCCTAAACAGAAGATTCCAGTGCCGGTAATTAATGAATGAACCTGTAATCTGCTTTTAAACTAATATGGTAAATTACATGTTTCTACTTTCTTGTTGCTCAGTCATTACGACTCCAATATTCGGCTTTCTCTCCATATTTCTATGTTTGTGTGCAGTGCGGTTATAATATATTAGAGCCCCCCGAGCCTGCTGCCTGCCGAGGAGAAGAAGAAGAGGAGGAAAATCCATAGATGTTGTCTATATGGCCATCAAACGGCGAGATCTGCTCGGGTAAATGATGCATGTGATGCTGGGGACGTGCTGTTTGTTGTGTGGCTTTTGAAAGGCGCAGATTATCTGCAAGGTGGAGATAAGGAGCGCCATTTATTTCTGCAGCACTTTGGAGCCAATTTTCAACCCCGCTCAACTCTATTCTCCAGCAGCCTCCAGGAGCCCGAGAGATAACGATTAGTCAATTTATTATCTTCCCCAGGAACAAAGATTAGCTAGCAGAGATGAAAAATTACCCCTGGATCCCAATAATAAGAGCGGGAGAGGAAGGGGGGCTAGGGACCCTCAGTTACCCCCTCCCTTGACTAGGTGAAAGCACAGGGGGCAAAGCTGTCAGCTCCTCCTGCAAATGAAGAATACAGAAGACAATGTTACATTCTGCGGGTGACATCTTTACTGCAATAATAAATAAATAAGGGACATCATCATCCCGCAAATACCCTCGACACCTCGTGTCCCCTCCACTTCCTATAGGAGGAAATCGTCTTTTATTATACAAACATTTTCCTTAATTTCCCGTAAATGCAATCCACATGAAATTCTGCAGATCACTAATGAGATGTGTTATATGTGATTATTGGTTTCTAGTAGATTAATGATTTAAAGGGGTATTTCATATAACAGATATTTAAAAAAAAAGGAGCAGCTATTTGGTCTGTATAACCTGAGCACTATGGGTTGGTGGGTGAAGCCCGAAGCGGAAATGGGCTAATTTACGATTGTATAAAATTATTTAAAATGTACTCAAATAGTAAGAGAAGTGTATTATGTGCATTCCTTGTTAATAATTAACTGGTTAAATAGTAATCCATAGCATCCTGAATTGTTATCGATTATTCGCTGTCATTCAATTGAAAATTAATTTATAAATATGTTGGAGTCTTTTTGGACCCGATCCTAATAAAAATGTCATATTATGGATCAATGTACTCTATTGTCCGCTGTTATCGGTCATTTGAAGCTGATTGTAGTATTTTTCACATGGATGACAGGTGGAGGTGCAGAAAAATCCACGTCTGATCACTACTTCATTTCACATATCTGCAGTGCTAAGATTTCAGCTGCTCCTCTCATAACGCTGCTGCACCGTTATAGGTTCTGGGTGTAGGACCATCTTGTACATCGGAGCATTAGTGATCCATTATAAGCTTTGGGTGTAGGATCATGTTGTATATTGGAGCATACTTTCACCATTATAAGCTTTGGGTTTAGGACCATCTTGTATATTGGAGCATACCTGCACTATGAGGCGGCATAATACCAGTGTAGGCCCGGTGTCCATCTCCTTGTACAGATCTGATAATGGAGGGGAGTAATTAGGCCGCTTATTCTGGATCTGTGCTGCGTGATAGAGATAAGGCTTTATCTGCACAATATCAAGAGCTCTCTCCCTGAACCCTATCACAAAGCCAGGCAGAAATGCCAGTAGAATAGGCCTCATTCTACTCCTGTAACATCCTCACCCTCATTATTATGATAATTTTTTCCTATTAAAGTTTTTTTCTGCAGGCCTTCGCCTTTGAATTGATTCTTCTAGAGCTGTATATTTTCTATGTGAAGAGAGAACAAGATAGCATTTTGGCAATTTTTAATTGTGTAGGTCTCATATTTTAATAATGGTGTTTTCAGGCTGCAGAATCCAGATTTGCATGTCTATCTAGCTGATGGGACAAGCCTTGTTACTTGCTATCAGGCGCTGAATGCTCAGGTTGCTGATACACAAGCACACCTTCCCTTTTATATATTAGTTATGGCTGGCTTCCTTAATAGGACTTAAACATTTGGAGGGCTCTTTCTTCTAAACAATGCCTCTGCTGATAGCCGGATCTTCATTCGCTTGATTTTATTTGCTGTGTGTTCAGCAATTTAAGGCAAATAAACGCAGAGCAAAATAAAAATGGAGAATGGAAAGAGGCAGATAAAGAGGGGACGAGGGATGAAATGTACTGATCAGCTATGAAATACCGGCACTCTCGTCATTGATGTTAGGAAACAATAGGCTGTACACGTATTCTCTATGGGCTGCCACTTATGGGATGGGAGGGGGGTCTTTATAGAGCAAAAGAGAGCAAGTGATGAGCAAAGATGGAGTCATAATGAGGAGGGAATATATCAATAGGCAAATGGTTCCAATTATTGTGTTTACTGTACTTGATAAATGTTTCATCCCGAGTGGGACAAATTAATCGATTTTTGAAAAAAAGGAGCAATATAGAAATATAGATATTAAACTGATGAAGAAAAGAAATACATTAATAGATAGATATGCAAACAGAGATGCACTGGAAATAGCAGATAATTCTGTATAATTACATGTATGTGTCAGAGGACGGTATAGAATATATCAGTGGTATGTTGGCTTTATTGATTATTTTTTACATAGATTGATTAGAATATAATACTTTGATAAATGGATATATGAACAGGTGTGTAAAGATTTATGGTAAAAACCAAATAGATAATATACAATAGATTAGAATTTATTTAGAAATGTGGATAGATAGATATGAGATAGATAGATATATTGATTTGATTTTCTATCATTCTTCGAGAGTTTACATTTAATATTCATAGAATAAAAAAGACAATTGCTCACAAATAACATTGTCTGTCTATCTACCTAATCTATCTATTAATCTATCTCATATCTATCTCACATCTTTCGATAAAATATAGATACATCTGTATAGAAATATGAGATAGATAGCTAAATCCTAATTACAATCATTGCTACACAACTTCCACTAGTAACATTTGCTTGTTGAAAATCAACAGGTGCCTCACTGCTCTGACAGCCATTGTTGCCTGGGATCTGTAGTTCCCCAGAAACTGGAAAGCCACAGGTTGCAGTATGACAGAGTTGTTGCGCCTGCCTGAAGCTGCCTCTCTTGGATGCCATAATATCAATCCACAGCAAATATCAAAGTCAAGTCGCGTAGGCAGTGACAGCAACCAGTAACAATAGGTGCAAGAGACAGACAATGCGATGAGCTTGTATAGATATTGTAACAATGCAAATGAGGGCCAGGGGCAGAGCGCCTTATTATGTACATAAATACACTCAGCCTTTCTTGTGCCATCCCCAATGCAAGTGAGAAAAAAAACTGCTGCCAGCTGCAGAGAGGCAGAGACATTGCCTGGCATCCCCTGTGCTGCTGGTGTATATGATGAGAGTGTAGCTGCCTGCCCAGCCCAGGAGCTGCAGACCTACAAGAAGGTCCAGATGTGTAAGAAGGGGATGTGAAGTCAGCCAAGCCTGCCAGCCACAGGAAGCCAAGGTAAGGAACCAACTGTCCCCAATACTGCAAGAAATATTCCCAGGGTACCGACTAAATAATACCAATATTAACAGACTGCAATGCCTACAAATACGGACTGCCGAGAAAATTGTAGAACTGGAAATATGTGATATGGTTACATATTGCTCGCAAGCACAAGATGCTGGCACATGAAGAGTGGCTGTACTAACGTGTACAAATATACAGAGATGTAGTTGGATTTGTCATCGTAGCCGTGTTGTGCACTTGGATAACTCAGTACTCTGTCTAAAATCACCGTCATAATGGGTTCTATCTGATTATAAGAACATATGTTTCATTAGCTTACTTATATTTGTTTTTGACTATTTCATCACAAAATACATTGTATCTATAATATGCACTACTGCCAATTAGTTGTATGATGTGTGGCTGTAGATGCACAATGACTAGTGTATATCGGTGCAGCAGCGGCTTCTCCTGCGGGACAGATGATGGTGAATAGTGACATGGAACGACTTGAGGCTCGGCACACTGCGCTGTCATCAGCATCCAGAGCAAAATACATGTGTATCTTGTTTTTGCTTATTATAGTAGATAAATAGCTGACTTCCCATAAATCTGGATCTAACAGACGGAAATAAAAAATAAGGTTCAGAGCGTTTTGTGCAGAAACATCTGCAATATGTTCGCTGAATATACTGTAACAGTGGTCGCAATTCTGCCAAGTGTCTGTGTCTATGGATTTTACTAAATCTGATCTACATGATAAACTTGCTCTATGAATTTGTATAATTCCCTAGTGTCAGTTTATCTATTTCATCTCCATCTATTTGTAATTTTTTTTACCACTATTATTATTATTGAATGAATTCGCTAACACTTTATTTTTCATCATAGAATATTAGTAACAGCTATTTATTTGAACCAAGAATATCTGTGTCATATAGAACTTATAATAGCTATTTCATCAAAATTTGATGACATATAGATAGATAGATAGATAGATAGATAGATAGATAGATAGATAGATAGATAGATAGATAGATAGATTTTTGAAGCAGTCTGTGAATGAGCCTCCAGTTTGTAGAGGCTGGAGAATAATCTTGTAGTCAGCCCTCTCTTAGCACCTGCTGTATAGGCGCAGGCCGGTCCCGTGCAAGAGATTTACAGCTTTGCATGTTTAAGTCCATTTCATTTTGTGCAGGAGGAACCCCCCTTCCCCCGATAGTCTGCAGGACCCCTCAGCCCTGGCATTAGGGTGAGCTGATCCCTCACACACGTGCCCAGGAGCTCAGCGGGCTAAGAGATGAAGCGGAGAATAAAGGGATTTTTCGAGGCAAAATGCCCTGCGTCACCTATCTATCTATCTATCTATCTATCTATCTATCTATCTATCTATCTATCTATCTATCTATCTATCTATCTATCTATCTATCTATCTATCCCATCTATCTATCTATCTATCTATCTATCTATCTATCTATCTATCTATCCCATCTATCTATCTATCTCATGTATATCTAATAACTATCTTTTTATCTAGATGTAATATTTATTTATTTAATCTCTATGTGTATCAGCTTGCACATATATGTATACAGATAGGGCACATGGATACACTGACAGGTTGTTGCCCTTGTTGTTGCTATCAATATTTTACAAACCACAATCAGTATAAGGAGCCAGTCCCATAGATGCATGTCTTTTCAGGGATGGATACGGGCAGGTACAATGTACTGCTTATATATAAGTTGTACATGTGCAGGGTGGCTACATATGTGTTTCCTGGTTGCGGTCATGTCATGCTGGGCACATGTACTGGGATGGGTTCATAATCCCTTTCTGTACACAATGTCCCCTCCATTTGCAGCAGGAGTGACCCGGAAGGCAGCAGTGAGTGTGTAAGACGAGTGTGCACAGCAGTGACGCCAGTGCTACGTGCCTGTAATGCCTGTACCTGTGTAACTCAGCGTCCTCCCCAGCACACACACAGCAGCTACTAGGCTGGAATGAAGGGTGCTACCCACTGATCCCCAAGATCCTTCAGGCTGGTGAGTACCTCTATACCCTATTATCATCACCACTGATATGCACACATCTGGCCCGGGTGAACGTTATGCTGTGTGTCGTGTTATGCCCGGTGCACTGGAGGATGTGATGAGGATGAGGATGGTACTTGGCGTCCCCTGTCCTTACCGCCGTAGACCAATTAGGGGCACATAGTAAAGGCGAGCAGAATACTTATGGAACCCCTGGGGCTTCTTTGGATGAGCGGGCATAGACGCAAGTTACGCGCAACGAATACGCCATATCCACACAAATAAAACAAAACCGCTAACCTCTCCACACCAAATTTTGCCCATAAAATAGGCAGTCATTACAGAGTTCAGCATACAAGCGGTTAATGCAAATACAATAGCGTGAATTCCAATGTGCTACTGAAGTATTTTACTGATTATTCTATAATCCGAAATGGTTTCTTTGCTTCTCTTTGTTGTGCGGAATCTGCATCTTGTAATATATTCGTGCATCCAAATATTCGCGATGTATGCTGCTGTACTTATTGTATTGACTAATATGGTGAAATGCATATCATGATGCTGAAATTAGCGTAATGTGCAGAATCTCAGCTAAAAAGTGCAACATTGTGGAAATGGCTATCTTTATCTCTCTATCTAGATTATATCTTTAAATGAATATATGATATATTGTATTCCTATACATACATTCATTTATAGATAGATATAAGATGCTGATACACATTTTACAATAAGCACACAGATAACGAACCATCTCGCACATCTGTGTAGATAATCTCATAACATGGTAGTTAGCGTTATGGAATATGAGATATATATATATATATGTGTGTGTGTGTGTGTGTTCACATATACATATGTATTATGTTCACCATCAGACGTTCACCAGTTTCACCAGTCCTTTCAGTCTGAGTTCTTCTCTGGAGGGATCTGCAGATAAATTGGGCAGAAGACTTGTGTAACCAGCCGTGTGAACTAGGCAGGACGGGCCTTTAAGCCGCTACAGAAGGTCGTGTGCGAGATATTTCATGTCCCGTTGAGTGAATTAATGAATAAAGCCCCAGACTGGAGCAGGCGGCAGTGCCCTGTCAGCTGCCACCACCACCCCATAGAGGATAATATTTCTATGGGCTATGGACTGGCAGTGGGAGGGTTAACAATTTGGGAGTGAGAAGGCTTTAATTCCAATCTAAACATGTAATCCAAGCATCACTTATCAGAGGCTGCCCGGGCAGCAATGACAGCTACCTGGCACATAACTCGGCTGCAATGGTGACTTTATTGTGGCGAGTGACACATTTTGTACAGACACATAGCGGTATATACCCTGGATATAGTAACAGCGGGCCATCACCCTGACACGGGGAGGCACAGCACTGTAGCTGGCACTGCCGGGAGATGGATATATCCAGTGAGAAAAAAAGTAAATATAATCGCATATTCAGTTATAATGCACACTGATACAAAAAGTCTACGGGATTTCCGCAAAAGGCTACTTTTCTTTTTACATTCCTGATTTTTCTCCGATTTTCATCTAGTAACCTGCAGAAATAAATGACCAGGAGGAAACTTTCTAAGTAACACATTTATTGTGCAACACATGAAAATATATATTCATTGACTTAACGGTATAGACTCAGAATTTTGCAATGTATATAATGACCACTATGTAAAATGGATATATACTATATTATATGTGGAGACTGTATATAATGGACCAGACTGCGGCTTGCCTGTTTGTCAATGGATTATGTAGATTGTTTATGTGGTGACAATGAAGTAACAACTGAATGAGAGTCTGGCATGCTCTCCAGGTCTGTTCGGGTGTAGAGTCCCCCTAATACCGTATGTATGAGTCCAGAAAGAACACTATATGATATTCACGTTATTGTCAGACAGTTTAGCAGATCTGTGCTGACAGTCAGCGGAACAAACTGTAAACACGCTGGAGCTGCTGTGATTCAAGTAATGCTAGGGCAGAGGTGGATATTTTGTAGTGTATCAGGGCACATGATGGTCAGTCCTATGTATCAGCTACTCACCTAAACATTTCTTATCTCCAAATGGGTTTGTAAGTCCACAGATAATAAAGAAGTGTTTTCTAGTGCACATACCCTGCTGCAGTCCCATCTCTACTGTACATTCCCTGCTGCAGTCCCATCTCCACTGCATATATTTCCCTGCTGCAGTCCCATCTCCACTGCACATTGCCTGCTGCAGTCTCATCTCCAGTGCACATTCCCTGATGCAGTGGCTTCACTCCTCAATCCAGTCCAAGGCTCAGGAGAAGAAAGTTGTGAGTGCGGAGTCCGGGGGTCTCTGCTTCTCCTTCCTTCTCCTCTGTCTGCATTTCCTACTGCCTCTTTGGGGAGTTAACCTCTGCAGCGCCGACCAGTTCTCTCAGAATCAGCGCATTATGCATACTGTATACTTCCTGCCCTTACCGGAATATTATGTATTGGCCCCCAGCTGTTGGGCTCCTTTTGCCTTAGAGCAGCATAATGAATAATTATTGTGCAGTATAAAAACCTATACAATAGCAGCCAAGTTATCCAGGAAATAAATTGCAAGCTCTTAGGATTTGGACACAGGTTGCTATGTGAAGGGCAGGATGGTGGCTGTAATGATATTTACACTTATCATCATATTACATCCCCCATATCGCCCGGTTCGGTGGGTCCGGCTTTTCTCGGGGTGCACGGGGTCAGTAATAATAATGGCAATCTCCTCTTGTAGCCGCGGGCTGTTGGGAATTTTATTAAATAGAGGCAAAAAACTTCATTTCCTTGTAAATTTGGCCGCCGATGGTGACGTCACGGCCCGGCGTCTGGATGGCTGCAATGGAGAACTAGAGAAAGAAGCATCAGAAGCTCCGCCCCTTATTACCTAATTACTGACCTTCAGCCCTTTAAACACAAATCACACAAAGGTCCAGTCCGGCCCAGAGAGTCCTGTCTCCAGTCTACACACCCGGGTCACTCCAAGACAATCCAATAATAGCATTAACTTATTTGCTGCCTCCCTGTCTGCAAAGCACATCACCAATCCGGTTTAAGAGGTGCATTAACATGTTTTGCCTTTTAATTAGTTGTGTGTTTGTGGTTTGTGTGTGGATGGATGAGAGGCAAGGGAGGTTAAACACTACAAAGCCTCAATTTGCATATTCTAATATTTCTTTGCATTGATTTTGTTCAGACTTTTAAGTCAATGACTATTGCTTGTTTCACTATTTATGTGTTATTGCAGCTGCACAGTTTATGGTTCAGACCCATAATGCACCACCTCATAGACTGTAGCTCAGTTTACATCCGTATATTGTATTTGTTTACCGCTAATCTATCTATCTTATCCTATCTATCTATCTATCTTTCTTTCTTATCTTATCTTATCTTATCTTATCTTATCTATCTATCTATCTATCTATCTATCTATCTATCTATCTATGTCTTCCATTGAGTATCATGTTATATATTTGTGAACATATTGAATGTATAAATTATCTACATGCTGGTATATAGATCCATAAACCTAATATATTAGTTAAATAAGGTTACATTGTGAAGATGGGTTGAGAATTTAAGGGGGTTCCCTTTAAGAAACTAAATTGGAAAAATATTCAGACGTGTTATTAGGTGAAGATGTGCGTTCATTGGAAATTTCTATATTTTGGATGGTTCAATGGATGAGTTTACTATGTTCACAGATAGATGGACTTCAGTATCTTCTTTCTCTTTCTTTCTTTCTTTCTTTCTTTCTTTCTTTCTTTCTTTCTTTTCTTTCCATGCAACACTTACCTGCGTTTACATGATAGACACTCATAATGATGCATGCTCATGTATCAATGCAATGAACATTACATGTAGCAATGCAATAAACATTTACAGCATGTATATTGTATGTAAATCTTGCGACAAACAATCCCTCCCATTAGTGGACTCACTAATGACCCCCCCGTAATGAAGCCCCCCTCCCCTTGGGCTCTTTAGATGTTTGGAGTGAATTAGGGAATGTGGATTTTCAGGGGAGTGACCAATAGCAGCCGCAGGCTGAGTGACTGCGCCCTGTGATTGGCTGGCCGGAGGTTATTAGCTGTGCGAGACTCCCCAGTTCATGTCTAGTGAAGGGAGTCCAGCTGGCGCCAGGACTGACATAGGATGCTGCGGGATGTTACAGGAGAGGCCAGAAGGAGAGAGGCTGCCATCTGAATAAGAGCCTGCCCTCACTGCTCTGCACCCTTCCTGATAGCTGCACCCTCTAAGAGGACCGCATAGCTGACTGCTGTAAGTAACAGGGCTGGAACTTTCTTCCATCCGCGCAGCTGTATGTTTACTGGTTACAATGTAACTACTGATACTTTTTCACATTGTAGCTGCTTTACTAGTACAGTACAGTGCAGAGTATCTATCATCAATGTTTACACAGTCATACTGATGTTTACACTGTCATACTATGTATCAGCAGTGCGCTGTTACACTGTTTATCTTCACTGCTACAATGTATCTACTTTTCCATCTTGTGCATGTTGCTGGACTACTTGCAATATGAGTAACGCTTTAATAAAATAAGGGTCTTTCACTAATGATGCCTTCCTGAAACTAAAGAAGTGATTTGAAGCAGCTAGCTTTCCAGACTACTTGATCTTTTCGTCTATCTATTTCGTTTGTGTGAGGCTTTGCATGCAGACAGCAGGGGTTGGGCGCTCAGTGAATGACTGCGCCATTGTTGGCAGGGGCACAGAGCTCGGTATTTGCTGGTATGTAGCTGAATATAACTTAATGTATTCTGTACCTTCTACAGGTGTTCCCGTCTCTTCTGTTCGTTTGAGGGACTTTAAAGGGAATTCGCTTTCACTTTCAGACGTCCGGCTACAGGGATCGGGGTATATATCAGGGGGTGAAGGAAGAACCCATGATGGAAGTGGCCACCGACCAGCCTCGCTGGATGGCACATCATGCTGTTCTTAATGGGCAGCACCCAGAGAGCCACCACCCAGGACTGGCACATAACTACATGGAACCAACACAGCTTTTACCTCCAGATGAGGTAGATGTGTTCTTCAATCATCTGGATTCCCAGGGAAATCCGTATTATGCCAACTCTGCCCATGCTCGTGCCAGGGTGTCGTACAGCCAGGCGCACGGTATGTATCCATGTGAGTGCTGTGCATGTATGTAGTGTGCATGTAGTTATATTATGAGGAACACTAAACTATAGTGCAAACTCTATACTTCATTCTCCGCTGGGTTTTATCTTCTAGTAACCCGTTCTTTGCCACTGTCAACACAGGAGGATACCAACAAAGTGGTAGAAACTTGCTTTACACCCCGATCCACTTTAGAGAAATATCGCAAGGTTCACCTCCGAAATAAGGAGCAAGCACAGAACCTTATATATGGGCACACCCCAAAATAAGGAGCAAACACTTAGCCTTATATACGGGGATGTACAAAAATAAGGGCCTTATATGAGTGGAGACCCCCAAATAAGGAGCAAGCGCAGAGCCTTATATACGGGTGCATTCATTGTGTGATCTGCTGTCTGTGCTCCTCACGGGGAACCTGTAGATTTGGGCCTTGGTTTCTGTAATCTCTTCCTATGTTGGGCGGTCATCTATATATGTAGCGCGATATTTGCTGGATAGGCACATATTGTGTGCTGTAGTGATAAGTTCTGTGTTTAGTTTTATTGTATTTCTTGTACTTAGCGCAGATATAATTGTGTAGCACGTAGAATATGTGAAATGCTATATGCTCTGGAAATGATGTGAGGATGTTATATGCATGTAGTCTTTATCACGTGACAATGTTGCGTACATGCTGGATATAGCATGGGCTATATGATATATATATATATATATATATATATATATATATATATATATATATATATATATATATACACACACACACTGTTTAGGGATTCCTCCTATTTATCAGTCTGGACTCTGTACATGACTAATAGTTGTATTGTCTGCCCACAGCTCGCCTGACCAGCAGCCAGATGTGCCGGCCACACATTCTGCACAGCCCCGGACTGCCCTGGCTGGAGAGTGGCAAGTCTGCCCTGTCCGCTGCCCATCATCACAACCCCTGGACAGTTAGCCCGTTTGCAAAGGCCCCCCTGCACCCTGCCGCCACTGGCGGTTCCCTTTACCCGGGTGGGGGTTCATCAGGTGCTACATCTGCCTCACACTCCAGCCCGCACCTGTTCGGCTTCCCCCCAACCCCTCCCAAGGATGTATCCCCGGATCCGGGCAGTGCAGCGTCCCCCACCTCTAGAGCGGAGGACAAGGACAGTATCAAGTACCAGGTGTCCCTATCTGAGGGCATGAAGATGGAAGGCGGAAGCCCCTTGAGGGGTAGCCTAGGACACATGGGCAGCCAGCCTTCTACCCACCACCCCATACCCACCTACCCATCCTATGTGCCCGCAGCGCACGACTACAGCAGCAGCCTCTTTCATCCTGGCAGCCTACTGGGAGGCCCATCCTCCAGCTTCACCCCAAAACAGAGAAGCAAGAGCAGATCGTGTTCAGGTGAGAACCTCAGAACTACCTAGTACTTCCTCCCAGACTTAACTATAACTGATCCATGCATTAGGACTCATCATAAACAGGCTCCATATACAGAGGTAAAGCTGAACGACTGTCACTAGAGAGCTATAGGGGATCAGTGGCCAAAGGCGATGAATACCCCAGTGTCCTGCATCTTCCACCTATGAGGAACTGCCCTAATATCTGAGTTAAGAATTATCATATAGCATCTCACTCTTCTCATGACGTCACAGGATCTATAGAACAGTTGAACATCTCTATGTACACTGCATGTCAACAGCAGAAAACTGTATACACAGAGACAATGTAACTGCTGATACAGTATGAGTGCAGAGCTTAAGAACACACACTGGCACAGGCTGGAGACATTTGTTAAACATGGCGGGGATAAATCACTATCAATAGGTGGGCTACAGCCCTCCAGGGGGAACTGGCCACACTACAAACATGACCTCATACATGGGAAGCTTGCTGGGTGATTATGGCTTCAGGACTCGGGTAATGGATTAAATATGACTTCACTATTACATACTATCTAGACATCCATGTCATGAATATACAACATTTCCCATTGCCTGCACGGAAACATAAACTGCACCAAACGAACTGCACAGACAGATCTGGAGACAGGGTGTTATCTAGAATTAGTGTGGAAATGGAAAGATAAATACTTATATGTTATATGGATAGATTGATTTTGATACATTTGTGATGTGAAAATTTTATTTTTCACATAGTACCGTTAAATACTCCTGTGTAAAAAAGATAGGATTCTAGAGGTGACACCTTTATTGGCTAACCAGAAAAATAGAAAAATTCAAGCGTTCCTAGGGATTGTCATTCCACTTCATCAGGCTAAAAGTAGCATCGAAAGCTTGCATATATAATTTTCCTAGGTTTGCCAACAAAGGAGTCACCTATAGAATACTTCTGTCTTTTTTATGCAGGAGTATTTAACATAACTGAGATTTTTCTGGCTTTTTTTGCTCTAAATCTTATTATTCACACAAGATAGAACATACAATCTCCTTCCTCTATATAAAAAGTACATTAATTATTGTAAATACATTTTGGAGATTTTATCCCATCCCGGTAATTCCATCATCAATGGGAAATGTTGATTTGACTTTAAGTGATTGAATTCACATCGAATATAAGATGAAGTGTTTAGAGATGTATATTACAGAACACAGCTCGATGATGATGATTGCGGCTCTTGACAGTAACAATTGCCATCAGAATAAATAGATCTGCGTGTGGCTGCGGGACTTTATATCGTACATACAGTGTTTTCCTCGGGTGCCGCAATGTCTTGACTGTTATTTGGTGCATTAATTCGCATCAAAATGTAAAAAAGCAA
The DNA here is from genome assembly GCF_035609145.1 of Eleutherodactylus coqui. NCBI lineage: Eukaryota > Metazoa > Chordata > Amphibia > Anura > Eleutherodactylidae > Eleutherodactylus > Eleutherodactylus coqui. The sequence continues at coordinate 139,637,120 of NC_089839.1, read as the reverse complement.
AAATGCCAGAAAAAGTTTTAATTTGGAAATAATAAATCTTCTGCCGTGTCCTGCTTCCTGTTCTTCGTGCAGACTGGGAGATCTCTTCCGTGATCTCCATTTATATGCTACATATATGCTATTAGTTTATGGATCTTTTTGTTATTTCATTCAGGATTTTTTAGTCATGTAAAAACAAATTCTATTTTGCATCAACTTGAACTGAATCGATGAGAATTCTCTCCATATATTAAGTAAATAGGAATCGTTATTGCTCTAGAAGCTTTTTATAATTTACCATATTACACATATCACAGTAAATATCAGATATATCGGATCATCATTGTTTATAAATAATTAACCTAAATAGAAATATTATTACTTGAACTGGATGTAAAAACAACTGAAAACTATTGTCACAAATTCTTAATGGGGACGATACATAATAATAATTGGAATAGAGGAGCGCACTGATTACAGTAGATGCATGTATTTACCTGTGTTCGTATATTTTATACATTGTGGTGTTATAATGCTTCACCCCTCCCCACTTATTGCTGTGCAGATATTACTGCTGCTTGTATGATTTATGTCTGGAGATCAGCGCAAAAATATTGTGAATTTGTTTTTAAAGAAAGAAATCCGGTTTCTTCGTGTTTCCATTTAGAAGGGAGAGAGTGTGTGAACTGCGGAGCTACGGCCACGCCGCTGTGGAGGAGGGACGGCACCGGCCACTATCTCTGCAACGCCTGCGGCCTCTACCACAAAATGAATGGTCAGAACAGACCACTCATTAAACCCAAGAGGAGACTGGTACGTGTGTCTGACCGGGGAACTATGGAAATTCTGAGACTTCTCCAACCTCTGACTCTCCTGCTGCTGTATAACTACAACTCCCAGCATGCTAGGAGCAGCAGCTGCAGTCACAGATTGGAGATCACTGCTCTGTGTATTTGTGCTGGATATCCTACAACATACTGTGCTGCTGTGACCTATACGTTGCCTTACATAGCTATATACTAATTTATAATATTGGCAGAGGAGCTTGCACTCACTACCAGTGTATGTTGGGTACTACTAGCGAGGGGATGGGATTGCAGTGATGTGTGTGTCGTCAGAAAGCTCTGCAGAAGTTATGACATCACTTTTTTGTGCCAGATAAAGACCTGAAATAGTTCAAAGAACGCAATCCAGTTATGGAGGAATAAGAAGTTTCTATTTTTGCGCCTTTGGACTCTGTCACATCATTTTTTGGATCACCTTTCTTCCTGTCTAGGCTGAACTAGATGGACATGGGTCTTTTTCAGCCTTACACACTATGTCCTTCACTCAATGAGTGAAGATAAACTCCAGGCTGCCCCTATAATGCCAGGAGCAGTCCCGCTTTCTGCCTCTATAATACCTGGCGCAGTCCCCTTTACTGTCCCTATAATGACAGGCGTAGTCCCGTTTACTGCCCCTATAATGCCGGGCGCAGTCCCGTTTACCTGTTCACTGCCCCTATAATGCCGGGCGCAGTCCCGTTTACCTGTTCACTGCCCCTATAATGCCGGGCGCAGTCCCGTTTACCTGTTCACTGCCCCTATAATGCCGGGCGCAGTCCCGTTTACCTGTTCACTGCCCCTATAATGCCGGGCGCAGTCTCGTTTTCCTGTTCACTGCCCCTATAATACCGGGCGCAGTACCGTTTACCCGTTTGCTGCCCCTATAATGCCGGGCGCAGTCCCGTTTACTGCCCCTATAATGCCGGGCGCAGTCCCGCTTGCTGCCTCTCTAATGCCAGGCGCAGTCCCGTTTGCTGCCCCTATAATGCCAGGCGCAGTCCCGTTTACCCGTTTGCTGCCCCTCTAATGCAGGGCGCAGTCCCGTTTACTGCCCCTATAATGCCGGGCGCAATCCCGCTCGCTGCCTCTCTAATGCCAGGCGCAGTCCCGTTTGCTGCCCCTACATTGCCAGGCGCAGTCCCGTTTGCTGCCCCTACATTGCCAGGCGCAGTCCCGCTTGCTGCGGTCATAAATAGGGTTTTAAGGGAAGGTGTTAAATATTTATCTCGACTGTTCCGATATTCTTGAGGATTATTTTATGTAACTGATGTGGAACTAAAACTCTCAGTTTGACTTTCCAGCCCGTGCTTATGTTTGCTTGCTGACACTTATAGTTCCACATGGTCTTGGAAACAATGCCCGGTGTCCCGTGTGATTGCAGCCCCTTATCATCCTCATCAAGGGAACACCCTGGCTGTAATGGAGTCACTTGTGTAGTCTGGAGCAGCAGAGTGACTTTTCTTCCCCCTTCTCTCTTTCTCTCCAGGACCCAGACAGTCCCCACATATTATAAGCTATTCATTTTCTTCTTTTCCATGGAGTCACCTCCACACTTTGTGTTGGGGAACTTTGTTGTACACGGCTCTCTGTGAGCTCATGCTGGAAGCTTCCTATCCGGATATCTGCATTGTGCTGATAAGGAAACCTCCACTCTCTGTTTCCGGACATAAAATACAAAGTTTAGAGAGTTTTCCCCCAGGCGAGGCCGTTCTGAAATGTCCAATACTTTACAATAATGCCTCTGAGGTTAATAATAATAAATGCATTTTTGTGTGTTTTCTTGGAAAGGCTGAAGGGGGTGGGGGAGGGAGAACATAAAAACATATCACAAAGATTAACTCCTAAAGTGCCAGCTTCTGCTGACCTCTAAGTCATCCTGCCAGGGGGAATTCCTTTGAGTCACCTAGAACATTAGCTCCTCTAGAACAGTGAATTCCCTGATGGCAACAGTAAACTTGAAAAAAACAAATTATTAGGAGCATTAAAATAATGTCCTGAATTACAGAGCAATCACATGACTGAAGTTTCCCCCCCCCCAGTTTTTCTGAAAGTTTGTCATTTTTTAATATTTAATCCACATGAGATAAGATAATATTTGACACCACGATTACAGATGGGAGGAGTAGGATAAGAGCCAGAACAACATTCCTTTCAGTTTTCATAGTTTTAATTAAAATAGCTAAAAAGTTACTTTCATGTTGTTGTGGATGAAATCACTGATGTACTGACAGAGGGGTGAATTTATCAAGGGCTGGGCAGTAGCTTTCTGTAGTCAAAACGTTTTGCATGAGGTTTTGCTCAAAACTGTGTGAGTTTTGCTGTTTTATGCTTTCCACTCCACTGTACCAAAATGCAGAGAAAAGGGGGCGGGGTCTAAGTAAATGAGGTTTTTAGACAGATTTAAGAATTGTGACTTTTCAAAAAGTTGCCAAATTTATTGCATTCTTGCTTCATTCGGTAGGTGGCATAAAATTGACCCCACATCTCTAGCCATATTTAAATTTGTGCCAAATTTGTTAGCAGCATGCTGCACTTGATAAAATTGTTGTACTTTAAACTGGAGAAGGGGAAAATAAGCTTGCCAGAAAAATGGCATTAAAGTTCCGCTCATGATAAATTCTCCTCATAGCATCTGTGTGTGCTGACCATGCTGGGCATTTGGGCACTGTATGATGGCTCAGCCTCTCCATCCCCCCCTGGATGCTGTTTACCTGTAGAATTTTAGGGTGCTTTCACATGCATTGAATTCTACAGCATGCAGCACAGGTACAGATTTTGTAAAATAGTGTGGATTTTGTTGCATTTTTAACTGCAGAATGCATCCTGCAGAACATTTAGGCGCAATGTCCACGGGCGGATTTGATTTGTGGATTGGTAAATTAAGCTGTCCATAGGGATGCATTAGTTTCCACAAAACAATTCAAAGCAAATAGATGTGATTTGTTTTCCCTGGTGTGCGGATCGCACGCGCGGGAAGAATTCGCAGCATGCTCCATGTTTCTGCGCATCCCGCAGGGACGGCATCCATTGAAGTCAATGGAAGCCGTCCGAACCCCAGCACAGCCACAACTGTCACTGTGGACATGCCACGGATCCGTGGGGCAGCAGGAGATTTTTTTTTTTTTTTAAATTGCACTGTGCATGCGTCTGGCACATCGGCCGGTGCATCAGGACACATCCGGCTGGCACGGAGGAGACCCACGCTGGATCTGAACAGTTGAGAAAATGTATTTTTCAGTCCATGTCCGCGGGCACTGCTGGATTCCGCTGCGGGATTCAGCAGATGGAATCCGCACGTGCAAGTTGACATTGGGCCTTAGAGGAATTTCTTTATTTTTTGGCAGACTTTAATTTATCTCCTATATGGTAGAAATCCACAATAACCGTTCTGCAAAGTGTCCTTAATTCCATAGCAGAAGGCTTCTCCGCAACAGATTTTAATGTTGCGGTTTTGAAGTGTAAACGTGTAGATTTTAACAGATGCAGAATTCAGGCCTGACACATAAATGTCCACACAAACTAATTCAGCCTCGTGTGAAAGCATCCTAGGGCTCATGTCCACGGGCAAAATGTTATTTAAAATCCGCAGCGGATCTCCCGCGCGCGGATCCGCACCCCATAGGGATGCATTGACCACCCGCGGGTAGATAAATACCCGCGGATCGTCAATAAAAGGCATTTAAAAAAAAATGGAGCATGAAAAAATCTGGACCATGCTCCATTTTCATGCGGGTCTCCCGCGGGGACGGCTCCCGCGGGCTTCTATTGAAGCCTATGGAAGCCGTCCGGATCCGCGGGACACAAAAATCATATTTTACTCACCCGCTCCGGTTCTTCTCGTCTCCGCGGCGCCATCTTCTCTCAGCCGCGGCCGGATCATTTTGCTTCGGCCCGGCGCATGCGCGGGGCACGTCACCGACGTCATCGTGCACATCCGCCGAGCCGAAGAATGAAGATCCGGCCGCGACGAGAGAAGATGACGCCGCCGCGAAGAGAAGAAACGGAGCGGATCGGAGGTAAGTTTATTCTCATTTATTTGCATTTTCAGCCCTCATGTCCGCGGGGCAGGAGGGACCCGCTGCAGATTCTACATGTAGAATCTGCAGCGGATCTGATTTTCCCCGTGGACATGAGGCCTTAGGGTGCTCTGACATTTTAATGAAGTTTTTTAATGCATTTTTTGAAGCCAAAGCATGGGGTGGATAGTAAAGGAGGAGAATTCTATAGGAAAGATCTACCTATCTTTAATTAGAACTACTTTTGGCGTCATTTGATGTTAAATAGTTTTTGTGAAAAAATAACAAAAGTATTTCAGGAGTGAGACCTTTTTTGGCTAATGAGAAAAATTATATTTGCAAGCCTTGGGAGCACAGAGGCCTCTTCAACAGGCAGAATAACAATTTTTGGCTTTAAAAACTGCACAAAAATGGCAAGTATACAAGCACCCGAGTCATCAATTTTGGGGTCCTAAAAAGTTCCATATAGCCAATAACAGCCCTAGAAACAATAGCCTTGCACCTCTGTTCCTTATATATTAAAGGTTTTACCAAGTCAAGTAATTTTCTATTCTTTATGTTTTTTGGAATAACTGATACTTTGCTACTCCATCTGCATATAAGCAAAGTAATGTTTTTATCAACAGTAACACTAAGGTTGCATTGTTATCGAGGCACATCTTGACCTATATTGATCTATCCTCTTACAGTCAGCAGCTCGGAGAGCGGGGACCTGTTGTGCGAACTGCCAAACCACAACCACAACCTTATGGCGACGCAATGCAAATGGAGACCCAGTGTGTAACGCCTGTGGACTGTACTACAAATTACACAATGTAAGTTGCTTTCGCTGATGGGATGCATGCTATGGCAGAGCTTGGCTTGTTTGGAATTCAATGAGATTGGTTTCTGTTAGGTGTTCCCCTGGGTAATGTACTATTCATTCTCCAGCATAGCAATGCCACATCCAATGTGACCTAACAAAGCAACAGCTTGGCTACTACAGCCTGTAAAACCAAAGGGAGATGGCGAGACAATAGCCGCACAATCATCCCTTCTCTTTCAATTTGTTGAATTAATTTGGATGACGATTGTTTAACCCCCTCAGCTGCCTGTCCCAGTGAATGATGTCTACTTGTCCCAAAGATATCAACTGGTTTTGCAATCATGACATCAAATATTGTCAATTCTAATGCCACAGTCCTTTATAATACTACAGTTCACTGTCACCTTCATGCAGGACACTCTTTATTCTTTAACATCATTTATAGAGCACAACTTGTAATGTAGTTGCTGACCTTAGTAACTGAGTTAGATAACAAGGCGCCGGTGACATTACTGAGGCATAAGGCACAATATGCTCTTATGAATGTTAGTTTTGCCATCATAAACAGGTGCCTATGAGGGAATGTAGTATTTAAAAATGTTATATTTCCAAGATAATCATTGGCCAAATGCAATAAAATGGTGTATATTTTGAAAAAAAAAAGTTCATTGTAAAAATAAAAAACATCTGTGACCCACTCGACAGAAGGGCTACGTTATTTGCAGCGCATGATGTTTAACATCTTAATTGTCAAGGAAATAGCATTAACCTAGCACATCTATTCCACAAGAGTGCAGATGTATTGTACATGGTTTAAATTAGGCCGAGTCTGATGTTCTTGTATTTTGTTACAGGTGAACAGGCCCCTGACCATGAAAAAGGAAGGAATTCAGACCAGGAATAGGAAAATGTCCAACAAGTCCAAGAAAAACAAGAAAGGCTCGGAGTGTTTTGAGGAACTTTCCAAGTGTATGCAGGAGAAAAACTCCCCTTTCAGTGCAGCTGCCCTGGCTAGTCACATGGCTCCAATGGGGCATTTGCCTCCTTTCACCCATTCCGGTCACATCTTGCAGACACCAACACCCATCCACCCATCCTCTAGTTTGTCCTTTGGGCATCCACACCCATCCAGCATGGTAACAGCAATGGGATAAATATAATTCCTAAAGAGACTGTGTGAGCGCACATGGGCATTGCCTGGGTTGGTGCCCGGAGGCCTCTAAGAAGACAATGTAGAACTGACCTGCACCTCGTCTGTTGCATCAGGCATTCACATTGGACTTAAACAGGACTCTTTGGTGGGACCAGATAAGCACTTTCCTCCCCCTGGACTGGAAATAGGAATAATCTGTTTTCCACTTGCTGACCAACTCGCAGTGAAGGTAATAAGGTGGACATAGTGAGATTTTAACTTGTTACTTTCTTGTTTTTTTAATTACTGTGAATATTGTAAATACATTAACGTCTCTTGTGGGTGGAAAAGGCCCCGGTGGTAGTAGATGCTGGATTTATACTGCAGACTTGTTAAAAATGGACTCCTTTATATAGAAAAAACAAAAGTAAAATCTAAGGCTTAATTTTAAAAAAAGAAAAAAAAAATATTTATTTTTTGCTTCTGGAATTTTTTTCAGTCCGTCTTTGCCCTTGTCCTGGGGTCATCTGGTCTGTGAGCTTTTTGACTTTGTGTTGACGCCCTTCTTGGACAAGACCACCATGACATCTTTGACCTGAACTTAACCCTTCTGCTGCTGGAGGGTTGCTGGTGAAGAGGTTTTGGACTAAACAACCATGAAAGCAAACAAACATTGAAACGCTGTTTTATGTGGTTCTCCGTAAGTGATTTCACCTGGTCCAGGATTTTGAGGGCTTTTTTTTCTATTTTTTATTTTTAAGACACATTGGCTCCGGTCCCCGACATTCTTTGTTTGCACGTGCCAGATTTCCTTTAAATTCAGATATGTTTTTTTCCATGTAACACAGAAATCTTTTTTATCTACATTACTTCAGAATGGTTTCGACTATCAGAGCCCCTAAGTGTTAATTCACCGAGTGAGCGTTATAAGGAAATGAGATTTCAACTTGGATTGTATTACACCATTTCAGAGACAATGTTGTGATTTAAAAAAAAACCAAAAAAAAAAACGTCTGTCACCATATCTGTTATTTAGCAAACATTTTACTAAACTGGCAGATCATTTTTTTAAAACTCAATATCTTAATGTGACAATGTAACATATGCCCCTTCCTAAATATCTTCTTAATGTTAACAATTTAATATCACATCATTATGTATATAATATTAATCTAAGGGCAAAGCAGGGCGGAGGATATAATACAGCTGTACACAGCGACCCAAGCCATCCATGTACAAGGAAATGTTTCTGATTCCATTAATGCTCCTGTTGTGACAGTTACACAATAAATACAGAACAGATATAAGGGCCAATGTGTTTGAAAGGAGGCTTCAGTACAAATGTCATCAGGACAGGCACACAAAACGTAGATGGTTGATGAAAAAAAACTGTTTGAGATTGCGCCCTAAGGTCCTTTAAAATTCTTTAAACTCTTAGCAGCCAGGAGACACTTCCTGATATCCCGGCTGTATGAGGGGTTAATGTTCATGGTACAAACTGTACATTATTTTGAACCTTTTATTTTTTTATGGGTTTAAGGGGAAATTTGAAGAAAATATTACTGATACAAGAAAACAAAACCTGAGAAGTGCAATATCTTGTCAGCCTGCAGTTCAGTCTGAGACCCGGAATAAATTATTTTGTATCAGTTGCCACATAAAATGATACAGTATTTTTTTTACCTTGTTTTTGTTTAGTGATAAGTTATTGTCAATTCTATACACCATGTTTATATTATTGTCTGTAAAAAGTGTATGCTATCCTCCTATTCAATGAAGGTGAATATTAAGAATAAAAAAAAACAACTTTTTGTGGAATTCCTCATTTAATTATGTTAAACGCAAGGAATCATTTTAGTTACAACTTTTCTGGTGTTTTATTTAATAATATGACAGTGGAATATTATACATTCATATAAATATTATGTAATCTTTGCTGGTGCTTTATGCTCTTTTGGAAGTTGCACTCAAAAGCCTAAGAATTAGTTTTATAAAGTTTGTTCATAAATTCAATACATCAAAAATGTCTAATAATTTTTCTAACTGCAGAATGAGAACACATGAGGCCTTCTTTTACACACACTTTTTAAACAGTGTTTAAAAGCACATGTAAATAATTGCCAAGTACTTTTTAGTGTTTTGGGTGTCCTTTTTTGCATTCTGTAATATTTTGTACACAAGTTTTAATGGCATCTTTGAGGTTCTATAGAGAAGCCTACGGTAAAAAAAAATAGCCTAAAAAAACATACTTACAGGATTTAAAAAAACATCTGGCTGCAGGGTTTTTGAACACATCTTGCCCCCATCTCCAAAAAACCCAAATGTCCCTACAAAAAGTGTCAAAATGCTGTGTTTGAATCCAGTCTAATCTTCCTGCCTATCCAATTATGAAGCAGACTCCCTCAAGAACCCCTGAGTTATATCTTTTATTAGGATTTATCCTACAGGCCGATTAGGAATTGCAAATAGCATTAAAATACTTTACCCATTAAGTTTTACCAAATACACAGCTAGTAAAAGTGGTAAAAAGCCACAACAGAAATGCAAATAACACCATAAGTTCAGGTATATTTAGGCTTCCTTCTAAACACACTTTTTTGTGGCTTTAAAAAGCACCATGAATTTCATGCGTCTCTTAAGCTGCCTTCAAACGGTGGAATCACTACAGAAATTGCGCATCATTTGCAACACAAGCCAGGTGGAGGAGATTCAGAAAACTTCCTTCACATGATGCACCAAACATCCACAATGATTCCGCAGTGTTTTTGAGAACCTCTGTGGATTCTAAATCCACAACATGTCTATTTGTAATACAAGAGTTGAATCCAGCAGCAGATCTGCAATTGAAAACGTGGCCAAATTTGCATAATTTAGGTGTGGATTTTGCCCGTGCGGATTTACTGTGGGTTTTCCATTGCGGAAAGTCCAGATCTAATACACTACATGTGAAGATGGCCTTTTTTATATTTACTTTTAATACAAACATTGTGTTTTTCAGGCTTTTTTTCTTCTTTTACTGTTGAGAAGCCTATGAGAAAATGCCTGGAAAAACTGCCATACCCAGAGCATGCTGTATTATATGGACCAAAAAAATGCAGCAAAAGTCAGGAAAAAAAATCATGAAATGCAGCAAATACTATGTGTGAAACCCTTACGAGGATGCATTTTATGCAGCCGATGTATCTTGGGCCTCGTTCACACAAGCGTGATTTAAGCACAGAATAAGTGCGTAAAAGGATCACAGCTAACTGCATGAAACCAACTAGCACGAATGGGCAATTTCCAGCTATCAAGTCTCTAACTTAATTAGCTGTGAAATTGCCCATTCACATGATTGTGAGCTGCGTATTATCCAGCTCCCATAGGAGTCTATGGAAACTCCTGCACATCACGCACCAAAGATAGGTCAGGTCCTATCTTTTTGCGCAGCACGGACCTTAGATGCTTGCATTGCCTACGCATGTCCTATCTTCGTTAGATTCGAGTTTTTTGAACGTCTAATTTTTTTTCATCTGAATGTTTTTATAGGAAACCAAGGGTTCTATTAGACGCAATCTTTTTACGCTCTTGTTCTGCGATAAAATCACGCTCGTGTAAACAAGGCCTTACCATCACAACATTTTTACCTTGTGGTTTGCTATTTTTGGAATTCTGGAATTTTGTTAGAGTTCTAAGTTGTTGGATAGAGAATCACTAGACTCTGGTTTCAGTGTATGTGAAGCCTCCAGCTAATTCTAGTTAGCCCAATGCTCTTGAGTTGTTATTTTACAAGCCTGATCATTTTAACTAAAATTTCAAAAAGACCGCATACATGGGAGACACTGTGATGAAAATACAATGATTAATTGTATTTACTGATTAATTGTACGCAAAATTATTATCATACACAAGCTTTTTTTTTACACTTATTTGACAAGCAGAATAATTATCAAAGTTTAAAAAGTAAATGTTTGGATGTGGGTTCAGTTATTTTATAGAGAATATAAAAATTGTCTTTTTTTCAGTCAAACATTTTTGAGTCAAGGTTTCTAAAAATCTTTTTTTTCTCTTTCTTTTTCTCTCACTCTTTCCTTTTACACGGGACGAAATATTCTGCAATAACATTGTGAAATATGCAGTCCCAGAATTCTACACCAAAATCTGCATTTCTAAATGTGGATTTTGTTGCGGAATTGCAAGCAGAATTCTGCCATTGTCAATGCCGCATCAAAACCTGCACGTTAGCAGTTTGGATTTTGGTGTTGTATATTATGCAACATTGTTGTGGAATATTCCATTCAATGTGAAAACACTCTTAAATACATATACATATGTTCTCTTGCTTTGTTTAAGTGCACTAATTAAACTTTGTATCATTACCATTAATATTGGATGACCAACTGAAATCGCATTAAAATGGTCTTCTAGGATGTGGTTCTCTTAAAGAAAATAGCTAGTGTGCATAATACATGGTGGAACTGAAAATCTGCCAAAGGAAATCTGGTCTGGATAAGGTGGTGGTGGTCTTTTGCAGAGGTTTTACTATGCATATGTTAGGAAATATTGACCAGCATAGTGCTCTGCTACACGCTTTAGTCATAGAGAAGCAGCCTATTAAACATGCTAGGACAATTGCAGTATCCTGTTTCCAGGTGGAACCAGTTTAGCAAGATCCATGGGATGGGTATTCCCATGTCAGACTTCCACTGTCTTATGTTTATATCCCACAATTGTGCTTAATTCGCCTCACTATATGTCTCTTATTACATACATTGAACAGTCACTTAATATGTCTCCAGGACAGGGCTGAAATTCAGATCTCTTAACTGGCATTTGAAGATGTCTGTCAAGAGCATTTATAGCAGGGATGTACAAATAGTGGCCCTGTTAATATGACATACCTGAATGTGTCAGATGGAGTAGAGCAGAATAGGTGTTCTTTTCTATATACTCTTCCATATTATTGTGTGGCCCCTTTACACACCATAATTATGAAATACAATAAAACGATAATATTCTAACATTAGGTGAAACATCGCAACACTTCTGAGGAAGTTATCTGGATTACATTGTATTAATTCCTGCTACTCTTGACAGCCTACGCTACTATTCAAACACTTCAAACAACACTGATGTGAATGCTACTTCAGCTTTGCTAAATCAAAATGTTTGTGACCTCAGACATGACTGAGTCAACAAACTGCAATCTAATCACATCAAGTAGATAAAAGATATTTATTTGGATATCAGAAATCTATGCAAAAGAAAATTTCCCAAAGACTTAAGAAAGATGTCTGAAGTTTGAGACTTGTGGTTTGGAGTAAAGAGGCTCCGTCACACTAATTGCTGGTCTCCTAATTAATCATAGTACAATTATATTGTCCGGCATTCCCTTACTTTCACGGCACTTGGAGGATTTACAAAGGAATAAAGAACATAGCTCCCCTAATTGTCCTCTGTAATTGTGACAAATTAGTGGGTTGTTTTAATTGGAGCACAATCTGGAGGTTTGTAGGCTCTAACTCCACAGAGGGAGACAAATACATCCCTGTCTGAAGTTTATCTTCTAAGAGACTATCACTATAGTGCACAGCCATTTAACAAATGACCTTCGTCCCAATAATTGCAGCATGACAATACCGTCCTATCATTAATACCCAACTTCAGTGCAGATCTTGGTAGCTCTGAGCTACATTCTTAGGGCTCATTCACACGGGTGTATTGTCACCGCGTATTACGCAGTCTTTTTTCTTGTGTGTCACTTTATTAGAAACTATTCGAAACCCATTTCAAACACAGGAACAGAAGCGCTACAGATAAGAGCTATATAAATCAAAACATAAGTGAGCGTGCGAACTGAGTGAGCGCGTGTGGCTGTCTTCTAACTGCACTGTGTTCTAAGTATATTATATATTAATTGCGACTTGGGATTAGTGACCTTGAAAGAGTCTCTTGTATTTATTTACTGCTTAGTTGAAATTTTTGCATGTACTACTTTCATCTAATCTGTCTGTACGATCCCCCATTTAGAATATGGTCCATGACTGCCAATGCCATTCATCTTGTGTCATGTATGAAGTCCTTGAACAGCCTTTTGAGGGTGCATAATGCTGTATGAGATGTAAGTATGTTGCCCATTAGGAAGCCCAGATCCTGGATCTAGATGAGCAGCTTGTAACATGAGATCCATTGACAATATGGAAAGGAGTTTGCTGCTTGCTGGGGTAGATGTGGATGGTATTTTGGGAGAGCAGAAAGATCAGGCAGCTATCTGGGTGACAAAAGGAGGGATATAGGGAAGCGATCCAGGAAAGCTACTCCTGAACAGGCACATGCCAAGAAGTTTGCAAAGTTGGCAGATGAGGGGGATGCTATTACAGGATTAGCACTGCTGCAGCACGACATGGCTGCCAGGGGGGTGTCTGCTTCAGCAAGAAGTGGAGCACAGGGCAGGCCAGACTGGTCATGGTAGAGGAAAACTCAATTATTAGAGGGGACAGACAGAGCAATCTGCCACAAAGACCAGGATCGTCGAACGATGTGTTATTTTCCTTTCGCTTGGGTTCAACACATCATCGATCGAGTTGACAGATTGCTGGGAGGGGCTGGTGAGGATCCAGTGGTCATGGTGCACATTGGTACAAAAGTAGAGGTAGGTGGAAGGTTCTTAAAATGATTTCCGGGAACTAGGATGCAAGATTAAGGCAAGGACCTCATAACTAGTATTTTCTACCTGTACCACGTGCCACACCACAAAGGTAGCGGGAGAATAGGGAGGTAAACAAGTGGTTATAGAGTTGGTGTGGAAAGGAGGGGTTTGGGTTCCCTGAGAACTTGGTTGACTTTGCTGTTAGATGCAGGTTCTACTGTAGGGATGGGCTGCATCTCAATGGAAAGGGGGCAGCTGTGTGGGATGGGGGTGGTGGTGGTGGGGAGAACATGGCTAGAAGGTTGAAGGAATGTTTAAACTAGGGACTCTTGTAGAAGGCAATAAAGTTGAAGATAGTGTAGACAGAGATCTGAGTCTAATGGAAATGGGTGAGGAGCAGTGGGCAGGGTTAGTACAGTTAGAACTGACAGTTATACACTTAACCCCTTAGTGACCAAGCCTGTTTGCACCTTAATAACCAAAGGTGCCAACATTTTGAAAAAATAGTCTTTTTTTAACATTTTTAACTGCAATGTCAAATATGTGAAAATATACTGTACAAAGTTTTGATAAAATATATATTTCCATCTGTTTACTTTATTCGGGAAGCACACTGGAAAAAATTTAGTGTTTTTTTTTACTATTTAGGATTAGAGTTGAGCGAACGTACTCAGTTCGGGTGTTTTTGGACTCGAGCACCGCTTTTTCCGAGTAACTGACTACTCGGACGAAAAGATTCGGGGGGCGCCGGGGGTGCACAGGGGGGTTGCAGAGGGGAGGGGGGGAGAGAGAGAGCTCCCCCCTGTTCCCCACTGCTACCCCCCGCTCCACCACGCCGCCCCCCGGCGCCCCCCGAATCTTTTCGTCCGAGTAGTCAGTTACTCGGAAAAAGCGGTGCTCGAGTCCAAAAACACCCGAACCGAGTACGTTCGCTCATCTCTATTTAGGATACATACAAATTTAACATTATTAAAATGTTGAGGAACATTTTGTTTTCCTACACCAAGCCAAGATCGCAAAGGCTTATAGGTTTAGAATGACAGATACCCCCACAAATGACCCAAAATAAAAAAATACACCCCTTAATATATTCCCTGAGGGGTGTCATGCATATTTTGACCCTACAGGTTTTTTTCTGAAATTAATTCAATTTAGAGGAGAAAAAAAATTAAATATTTTTGCAAATATGTCATTTTAAAGATAGTTTTTTTTTCTATAGTGCACATGAAAATCAGGATTTGCATCCCAAACTGGATACCCCTGTTTGTCCTCTGTTCTGAAACATACCCATTGTCACTCTAATCTTCTGTCTGTATGCACAACTGGGCCCAAAACTAAAGAAGCAGAGAGTGGCTTTCAGAACAGAAAATTTGCTTGAAGGTGTTTCAGGTCAATAGCACTTGTAGAGTCCTTAAGCTGCCTGAACAATGGAGAATCCCCGCAAATGTCCCTATTTAGAAAACTAGACCCCTTAGCGAAATTATCTAGGAGTTTACTGTGTGTTTTGACACCACAGGTTTTGAATGAATCAAATCAAAGCAGAAGAAAAAAATTACGATTTAATTTTTTGGGCAATTGTGTCATTAAAAATTTTTTTTTGTACAGCACACATATGAATGAAGGCTTACTCCCCAAAATGGATACCCCTGTTTTTTTTGTGCTCAGAAACATACCCATTGTGGCCCTAATCATATGTCTGTATGCACAATGGGGCCCAAACTTTTGGTAGCCGGGAGCAAGGAGATGTAAAATTTCCCAAGCCCTTCCTAGCTTCTGCGAATGTGTTGGTCATTTTGTCGACAGGCGCAGGCGTAGAAGCCGAGGAAAAGGCAGCGGAAAAAGATCCCATCGGAGAACATCGCCGTAGGCCCTAGGTAGATGATTTCACCTCCCCCCAGGGATCCAATCCATGAGGGGAGGTGAAACTTTAACTGTTTTTTAACTTTACATGGTCGCCGTTATCGATTGGACTCGGCTACCTTTGGGACTAATGTTGGAAGTGTAACCAATAAGGAGACTAATGCAAGACGTTTAACTAATAAGGTGACTAGCACTAGCAGTCTGACCAAAAAAAGAGATTAATGCTGTAAGTCTGACTGCTCAAGTGACTAATAAGAAGTCTGACCAGTAAAGGGACTAACACTATAAGTCTGACCAATAAGGTGACCAATACTGCAAGACTGACCAAAAAGGTGACTAATGCTAAAAGTTTGACTGATAATGGGACTAATGCTAGAAGTCTGACCAATAAGGTGACTAACACTAGAAGTCTGACCAAAAAGAAGACTAATGCTGCAAGTCTGATTGATAAAGTGACTAATAATAGAAGTCTGACCGCTAAAGGGATTAAAGGGGTTGTCCCGCGGCAGCAAGTGGGTCTATACACTTCTGTATGGCCATATTAATGCACTTTGTAATGTACATTGTGCATTAATTATGAGCCACACAGAAGTTATAAAAAGTTTTTCACTTACCTGCTCCGCTGCTGGCGTCCTCGTCTCCATGGAGCCCGCCTAATTTTCGCCGTCTAAAATGGTCTAATGGCCAAATTAGACGCGCTTGCGCAGTCCGGGTCTTCTGCTTTCTTCAATGGGGCTCCGTGTAGCTCCGTGTAGCTCCGCCCCGTCACGTGCCGATTCCAGCAAATCAGGAGGCTGGAATCGGCAATGGACCGCACAGAAGAGCTGCGGTCCACGGAGGAAGAGGATCCCGGCGGCCATCTTCACCGGTGAGTATAGAAGTCACCGGAGCGCGGGGATTAAGGTAAGCGCTGAGCGTTTTTTTTTTTACGTCCCTGCATCGGGGTTGTCTCGCGCCGAACGGGGGGGGGGGGGGGGGGGGTGGTTTAAAAAAAAAAACAAAAAACCGTTTCGGCGCGGGACAACCCCTTTAATGCTAGAAGTCTGATCAATAAGGGCGCCCACCCACTGGCGTTTGCGATTTTCGTGCGTGAAAAACGCAGCGTTTTCCGCGCGTTTTTGGCGTGTTTTGTGCGGCATTTTTTGCGGCATTTTCGCGGCTTTTTCGCGCCTTTTCCATTAATTTCCATTGACATTCATGGGTGCATTAAGAGAAAAATAAGGACACATATGCAACTGACAGTTCCTATGTTAAAAATTGCAATGGACTGAAAAAAAAACCGCAAATGGACAAGAACACATTCAATTCTAATTGCTCTTGAGAAAAAACGCAAAGGAAAAAAAATCGCCAGTGGGTGGGCACCCTTAGGTGGCTAATGCTGGAAGTCTGACCAATAAGATGGTAAACACTAGAAATTTGACCGATAAGGGGACTAAGGCTATAAGTCTGACCAATAAGGTGGCAAATGCTAGAAGTCTGACTGATAAGGGGACTAATGCTACAAGCCTGACTAATAAGGTTGATGAGCTGGAAGTGGGAATAACTGAGATCTGGTTGGATGAAAGCTGTGACTTGGTAGTTGCAGTCTGTTCAGAAGTGATCACAAAAAATGGAAAGGGGGAGGAGTTTGTCTTAATGTAAAATCCTATTTAAAGCCCACATTATAGGAAGATATATGGGAGGGAGATGAACATATGGAGTCTCTATGGGTGGAATTACATGGTGGAACAAACAACAATAAAATCCTCATAGGAATTTTCTATAGACCACCAAATATAGCAGAAGCCACTGAAAATCTATTACTGAAGCAAATAGATGAAGGAACAAATCACAATGAAGTAATTATTATGGCGGACTTTTACTATCCAGATATAAACTAGGAAGCCGAAACCTGCGCAACTCATAAAGGTGACAAGTTTCTGTCAATAACTAAGGATAATTACCTTACACAACTTGTAGAGGACCTGACTATAGGAACGGCCATTCTGGTCTTAATATTAACCAACAGAATAACAGGGGTGCAGGTCAGGGGGCACCTGGGAAATAGTGACCATGATATAACACATTTCTACTTGTCTTTCAAGAGTTTTACAGGGGAGCTTGAAAATACTAAATTTTATGAAGGCAAAGTTCGATCAGCTCAGAGATGCCCTTAACCTTATTAACTGGAATAATGTCCTTAGATATAAGAGTACAACCAATAAATGGGAAATGCTTAAAAACATCCTAATTACTTACTGTGAGAGGTCCATACCTTACAGGAATAAAAGAGTTCGTAATCGGAGTAAACCAATATGGCTCAATAAAGATGTAAAGCAAAAATAAGTTAAATAAAGTTTAAAAATAAAAATAAGTTTAAACTACTAAAACAATAAGGCTGCAAAGAAGCAGTAAAAACCTAAAAAAATGAATTATGTAAAAATCAGATAAAAGCAGCCAAGATGTAGGCAAAAATACTTATTGCTAAAGAGAGTAAAACTAATTCTAAACTGTTCTTCAACAATATAAATAGCAAAAAGATTAATACTGAAAGTGTTGGCCCTTTAATAAACAATGTAGGAGAAATTGTAGAAGGTGATGATGAGAAAACAAATCTATTAAATAACCTTTTCTCCAGTGTATTCAGAGGAAAATGAAATGTCAGATGAGATGCAGAGTGATAATGTAAACTCTCCACTAAATGTCACCAGTCTAAACAAGGAAGAAGTGCAGAGCTGTTTTAAAAATATAAAAATAGACAAATTGCCAGGTCCCAATGGCATACACCCCCGGGCTCTAAGGCAATCAAGAACTGTTATAGATAGACCCTAGTTTCTTATATTTAAGGACTCTATAGTGATGTGGAGTGTTCCACTGGATTGTCACATAGCCAATGTGGTATCGATATTCAAAAAGGGGTCAAAACGTGATGCTGGAAACTACAAGCCGGTAATTCTTACTTTTATCGTGGGTACAATGTTTGAAGGGTTCCTAAGAGATGCTATCCTGGAGTACCTCCAGATACTCCAGGATAGAATGACTAAGGGGTCTTGAAAGACATACTGGTTTACAAGGAAGACCAGGAAGACCTGCATGAGAGACTGGTGTCCCAGCTACAGATGAACTTAGATGAGGTAGCTGAAGAATATGAAGCTCAAATCCAGGAGCTTAAACAGAATCATGCTCTAGCTATGGAAGAACTGTCCAAATGGTTGGAGCAAACTGAAAAGTAGAAAGAAACCTTGGAAAAAGCCAAGCGGGCTTTGGAAGGTGAATGTACTGAGCTGACCCATAAGGTGAAGGGGTTATTGGAAAACAAGCGTGAGTCTGAATGCAAGAAAAATGCAGTGAAGATGCAGCTTCAAGAGCTACAAGTACAAATCACTGAAAGTGAGAGTCCATGCAGAGCTGTCTGACAAGGTGAAGAGACTATAGGTGGAGTTGGAAGCTCAGATTAAAAGAATCTCAGAGGCTGGTGGAAGAAGAGATGCAGCAGAGGCTTGGTCTTAGTGCACACCTGAAGACAGTGCAAGATGAGAGAGATGTCTTCCTCAAGCAGTTAGATGCAGAAACTAAGAGAAACCTGTCAGAGCAGATTTCAACACTTCAGGCTCAGGTGTCAGATACGGAAAAGAAAATGGATGAGACCCTGCAAGAGGGCAAAATTCTAGAAGAATTGGAAACTATAAATCAGCTACTTTTTCTTCATACTCATATTTATGATGAATTAGAGAAGTTTACAGTGAGTCTTCAGCAGGAAGTGGAAGATATTAGTGTGGAGCTTGATTACCAATGTCAGATGGTGTCCAACTGAGAGAAGAAACAGAAGATGTGTGAACAATGGCTTACTGAGGAGAAAACAATCTCTGCTAAAGAGGCAAAAGACTGGCTTAACAAGCAGGTGCACATGGAAATACAAGATTGGATTAGCACCAAAACGGATGCTGAAAAGAGAACTCTAGTGCAAGAAAAGCTAAAAAGCGTGTTTCAACAACAGGTAAAATGAATGGAGACCCTGATGGAGAATATTAAGAAAGAGACTGAAGCGCTAACCTTGACGTACACCCTGAAAATGGTGTCAGAAGCTTTGTTTCAAAAGTGTGCTAAGAAGTTAAGTGCAAAGGTGAAACTCTGGGAATCAACTAGCTGTGTTGCTGGAAGTAAGGTTCAGAGACTAGAGAGGTCTAGGAGAGGTTCAGACAGTGAGTAAAAAAAAGGTTCTTTTAGAAGAATTGTGGAAACGAGATACAATCAGTGAAGTATGCCAAATTATGCGAAGGTGACCTGGGCACTACATATGAACAGTTTGTAAAGACTTGGAAAATCTTGAGGGAAAAAAAATGCCTCTGTAAACAAGAGAAAAGGCATTGAGAAAGTGATAGCTGAGCAATAGATGGAGGCTGAGAAATCCTCTAAAGGAGGCAGCAGGTGAGGCTTCTGAAGCAGAGAAGGCCACTAAAGAAGAAGAGGTTGGAAAAGAGGCCTAAGAAGTTACAAGTAAAGAAAGTCCTGTAAAAGAAGTTGCAGAGGTGATAGCTAGGAAAGGGCCAGTTAACGAGTAGACTGAAGAAAAGGTAGTTGAGAACATTTTGGAAAGTGAAAAGATTCTTTGTGTAATAGAACATGAAGAAAGTTGCAGTGCTAGCCCCACACAGAGAGATCCCCGAGTCTGGAGTTTTGACCCCGAAGGGGCCAAAAGCTGTGATGTGGCCTACGGCCTTCAGGGAGGGGGGGCAGGATATGTGGGAGTGCAGTACACAGGATGGCTTTCAGAGGGCTGCAGACAGGCATCCTGGTACTGCAAAAAGGGTTAACAGCTTTGGGCGTGGCAGAAGCTAAACATAAAAGTGTCAATTCCTGTAACACTCAGAGGAGGGTATCAGCTCAGTGGAGGTCCTGTTTGGACCAGTGAGATCCTGTGTAGATCTGTTTGGGACCATCAGCTTGTCTGACGGAGGAGGATGCCCTCCAGATGCCCCGGGCGGGGTTGATGACTGGGACCCTGTGGGTTTGTGAACCCTGGATGATACAAACTGTTACTATAGGCTGTACATTTAAAAGCTGTGAAGCTGTGAATAAATGCTGGCAGGCACCAATTTAAAAGAAATTCCTGTTCCTGGAGTGATGTCTACATATGTGTGGTGTCATTTTCCTGACGTTGAGGTTGGCGATCTGCAGGCAATTAACCACCATGCCACAATATATAGATATGTTTAGGCAGTTACCAATATATACAGTATATTGGCCACTCTTTTTGCCTTCATCACGTGATTAAACCCTATGTGTATTATTAGGGCGGCTTCACACAGGCGTATTTGCGTGCAATAAGCAATGCACAGGGAGTAGGACCCTTTGATCTCAATGGGTTTGTTCTCATTTCCCTGTTTTGCACATTTCTTTGCAATAGAACTTGCTCTATGTTACTGTGCATTTGTGCACCAACGGTCTCCATAGAAGTCTATGGGGGAGGATGCATAAATGTGTGCACAAAGCGCAACGGGGTGCGTGAAGCATGGCACAATTGGGAAAAAAACAACACATTAGGTTAAATAGCCATTTAAATCTGGGCGTGTTTGTCTGTTGTACGCACATGAACCGGCCCTGCATGCATAAAAAGTACAGTAAAATGCGCCGATATCCACCCAAAAAAGACTCGCTCATAGTACAAATACGATACACTGAGGTGAAGGAGCTCTCAACATATATGCCACAAACTTTTACTGGCATACACACTAAGCAAACATCATTAACGTGATGTGAACCGAACCTTACTGTAACCCCGGTTTAAGTCCTATTATATTTAGAGGCCAAACTACCTCCCGTTTTAGGGTCTTTTTACATAGGATGACTGTTTGGCTCCCAGAGATATCCACTCCTGGCCTTTCACATAATAATCATGATCGTTTAATGAATAGAGATGAGCGGGTTGGTTATTGCTCTGGCAGTCCCCCTTCATTTCCAATAAACAGGAGTCGTTCATGGATGATGATGTTCACACATGCCAATCATCGTTTGATTTTTGTGCCTGCACAAACTACACAACAAACAAATTATTGTTTAGTCACTGGCAGCATTTACACTGGAAGATTCCAGTGATCTAGAAACAATCTGAACGATCATCACTCTGTGTAGACGGACCCTTAGTTGGCTCTGTGTTTTCGGATGGGGGGAGGGCGCCACGTTAAATACTTGCCCAAAAGCCTGGCGACACATCTGCTTGGCATACCCAACAGTAACTGCACATAATGCTTCTACTCAATATAAATTTTAAAAAACCCTCTGCAGTCGAGAATCGGCCCAGAAACACTGTGGAAAAATGATGACGTCTAGTGAAACGCACCACTTTATCGTCACCAAGGAGGTTCATGCTTTTCTGAATAATATAGATCTGTTCTTCAATGGTCTCGGCCATTTGAAAGCGGGGGCATGTGGTAGTTTATTAAGCACAGACACTTTGTTTTTGTGCACAATGAAAGTTTTATGCGCATACAGTGGGTGGATTACAAAATTAGGCAAACTTGAAAGGCGATAGTAGACCGCAGTTACAGCTCCATCACATGAGCAGAGAAATAATCTCGTTGACTCTGCTTCGTGTAAGATTCTTTGTTTTAACCAGCAAAGAAAAGGCTTTGAAGCTCTGGTATTTCTAGTTTATATTTTCATGGACATCATTCATACAAGTAATTAATATCGCAGCCAAATCGACGATGCACTATAGGTCTAATATCACACTGCTTCCTGGATTTACATTGAGATTGTGAGTTGTCAAGCAGATAAGTTTACTAGTCTGATCAGTTTGTTATGATCCCCGTAATGATGGGTTCCATCTTGGAAAGTCAGATGCTAGTTCTTCCATATCTTCGGTGGCCACATATATGCACCCAGTTCTCTGCTAGGAATGGGGACTGGCCACACCTGTTCTCAGTGGAGCCCAGTTAATATACCATAAGAAGCTGTGATGGAAATAACCCATTGCTGTCCAAACCACAAGCCACAATCCTGATGGGTTCCAACCATACAGAAAGCTATGTGGAACTCTGAAATGTTGTGGCATTTTAAAAGGAGAAGGGTAATCGAGTGGCTCCCTGTTGGCTTCTCCTTGTCAGAATTGGCTAGTTTAGCAGGTATCTCCCTAATTGTGGATAAAAAGAGGCTTCTTAAACTACCTGAGCAGGAAGAAGCCGGCAGGAAGCCACCCTTAAGACTCTTCTGACACTTTTAATTTGAGAGACTGTTTTCATGGTGGTTTCAATGGCTTTCTTTTTTGGTGGTGGTGAGGGAAAGCTAAAAGTCCTTTGAAGCCTACGTCAAAATATAAAAGGCATATACAAACATTTTGGATTTTGGAGTTTTTATGCAATTTTTGGAGTCAGTGGCATTTTATTTTAAAATATAGTATTCTTTAGGTACAGCAATTTTCATAGCCTTCTCTATAGGGTTTAAAACATGCATGTACACAATTATGTACAACATGACACTAAATGATACACACCATAAAATGCATTTTAAATCTAAAAGTTGGTATTTTAAAATGTGTTTTTTATGCATTTTAAGGAGGTTTTCCAGGGCTTTAAAAATGTTCACAGGCTTAGAATGAGTGGCTGCCAGTGCTGGAGCCCCAGTCCCTGCCACTTGGAACCCAGAAGAAGCTGGCTGTGGTCATGTGCCGTTCATAGTGCACGTGTAAGGGGGTCCTATGCCTCGTTTTCATTGTTTTGCATTTTGTTAAAACTGTCTCTTTAAGTCCAGCGGAGAGGACTCAGTGAGTGGTTGCCTCTAGACTCCACTATTTCTGATACCTGGGTGTGGAAGAGAGGAAGTCAAGCTGTGAGTAGGGCAAATTGCGTACCTCTGTTCATTTCTAGGTGAATTCAGAAGGGAGGGAAAAAGTGGAAGAGATGCTGGAAAAGTGAAAGCCAAAGGTGTCTGTGTGTTAAATTCTGCTTTCTGTATGAGGCTAATATTGCTCTTTGTACAGTGCTTTTTTAAAGTAACAGTATGGTGATATCAGCCAGTCATTATATGGTGGTAATGTCAGTTGTCATGGTGTAGTAGTATTATTTGGTCTGTATAGTATTGTTATTGGTAATATTGGCCTTGGCATACTGTACAGCGGTATTATTTGTTAAATATATGGCTGTATTATCTATAGCTACAGCTATATTTTGGGAAGCATTTAAAGAGACCAGGATGGATGAACGCAGAACTTGCACACATGCTAAATAGCAAGAGGGGGAATAGCTAAAGAAGAATATAATGTGGTCTGCAGAAAATGTAGGGCAAGTGTCAGAAAAGTTAAAGCTAATTGTGAATTAAGGCTTGGAATAAAGGCCAAAAGCAATAAAAAAGTATTTTGGGGGTTAAAAGCAAAAGAAAAGTCAAAGATGCTGTTACGGTATACTACCTGTGATACGCCAGCCCGAGTGCCCTAGATCTCACCCATAACCTCTATCCCAGCCTGCTTGTCTCTACTCCTGACTAACCCCAGGTGGAGTTGGGTGGCGGTCCCTACTCTAACTAGGGACCGAAAAAGGGACGCTGGCGTACCTGGATGGTAGAATACAGACAGAAAAGGCAGATGTAAATAACCAACACGGACAATACAAAGCAGAACTGAGGCAGATGGAAAAACCAGGCGGATAATAGCAAGGTATAGCAGACAAGCTGACAGAAGCAGGAGACCAACAGAGGCAGACTAGCTAGCACACTGAGGGAAACCAATAACTGGCAGTGATTGCAAGTCTCTGCTCAACCTTTAAACAAAAGCCTCCGCCCAGGGGCGGAGAGAGGGAGACAGCCAACTCCCAACAGAACATCATAAAAGGGAGCTCGTGCACGGCAGCTACACTCACAGGTGCACGCGCGCCACCAGCACCACGCTGGCCAGGCACCCGCACCCCAGGCGGCCGAAAAACAAGCCGGCGGGATGCACCCCGACCGCAGGACCCCGCACACCGCTGTCCCGGGAGGACCAGCAACCGCCGCATGGTAACAGATGCTATAGAATGTTTACAGAATGAAAATGGTGAATTGGTTAAGAATGACATTGAGAAGGACGAACTTTTA
This sequence comes from Eleutherodactylus coqui, assembly GCF_035609145.1. Taxonomy (NCBI): domain Eukaryota; kingdom Metazoa; phylum Chordata; class Amphibia; order Anura; family Eleutherodactylidae; genus Eleutherodactylus; species Eleutherodactylus coqui. The sequence goes on along the minus strand of NC_089839.1, from coordinate 139,612,831 downwards.
AATTCCTATTTTGTATCTGTTTTCTCTCAGCAAGTAAATGTAACATCAGCTGAACTTCCCTGTGCTATCGGGGGAATAAAAAAATGAAGGCTATCTATAAGCAGAGAGGCAAAGGAACACTTAGCTAACTTAAATGAATTGAAGTCTCCAGGTGCAGATGAATTACATCCTAGAATACTGAAGGAAGCAGCAGATGTAATTGCTGAACCACTTGCCAGAATCTGTGAAAATTCCTGGAGAACAGGAAAAGTCCCAGAGGATTGGAGAATGGAAAATGTTGTCGCTATTTTTAAAATAGTGAAGAAGGTGGACCCAGGAAACTACAGGCCTGTGGGCCTGACTTCTATACTGGGAAAGATCTGTCAACAAATTATTAAACAGCATGTATGCAAGTACTTGGATGAGAATGCAGTAATTAACCAGAGCCAGCATAGGTTTGTAACAAACAAGTCATGCCAGACTAATCTAATTTCCTTTTATGACAGAATCACCCACTGGGTTGATCGGGTAAATGCAGTAGATATAGTATATCTTGACTTCAGTAAAGCATTTGATAAACTATCTCATACCATCCCTATTGAAAAAATGACCAAATATGGGATTGACAAGGCAACTGTTAGGTGGATTCATAACTAGCTGAGTGATTATGCTCAAAGAATGGTCATACATGGCTACACATCCAATTGGAATAATGTCTCTAGTGGGGTACCACAAGGTTCTATCCTGGACACAGTGGTGTTAAACATTTTTATAAATGATCTAGAGGAGGGAATTGTGGGGAAATTGAAACAAGTTTGCTGAAGATGCAAAGCTCAGAGAGATAGCTGACACAAGCAATGAGAGAGAGAAGATTCAAAAAGATCAAGACAAACTTGAACTGCGGGTGGTGACTAACAGAATGGTATTTAACAAGGAGAAATGCAAAGTACTACTTCGGAGCAAGAAAAATTAAAAAAACATATACAGAATGGGGAAAATTGTGGTAAGCAGCAGGACATGTGAAAAAGACTTGAGTAAACTAATAGATCAAAGACTGAGCATGAGTTAACAATGTGATGCCATAGCAAAAAAGGCAAACACAATTCTGGGATGTATTAAGAGACGCATACAGTCTAGATCACATGAGGTAATTACTGTGCTCTATTCTTCCTTGGTCAAACCTCATCTGGAATATTGTGTCCATTTTGGGGCACCCCAATTTATAAGAGACTCCGACAAACTAGAGCAAGGTCAGAGTAGAGTTACTAAGATAGTGAGCGGTCTACAAACCATGTCCTATGAGGAGTGGTAAAGGGATCTAGGAGAATTTAGCTGGTAAAAAAGAAGGCTGAGGGGATACTTAATAGCTGTCTGCAGATATCTGAAGGGCTGCCACAATGCAAAGGAATCAGCCCTATTCTCATTTGCACCAGGAAAGACTAGAAGAAGTGGGATGGTGTAAACAGGTGAGTAACCAGAGAGCTTGTAATAGTCAGGGCTAGCGGCAGAGAATCAATAAGGAGGTCCAGGCAGAAGATCAGGCTAGGCAGCAAGCAATAACAAAGTCCAATAAACAATACTGAAGTCAGAGAGACTACAAGTCAGACTGAACAGGTTCACACGCAGGAGGTAAGAACAGGAATGAACACAACACAAGCTTTATCACGATGTGTACCATTTCAGGCACTAGGTTGGAGTCGTGGGTCTAGTAGCCATGCAAATTAAGAGAGTAGTCAGGGGAGATCTAGGAGTCAGCAACAGTGGGTCTCAGTTCACAGTACAAGAGAGGAGGTGGCTAATGTCATCAGGAGGAATGCCAGTGGTTGGTAACAGGAGGTCTTGGTTCGTTTGTAGAGGAGCAGACTGGTAGTGGAACTTGACTATGGCTATGAGTAATCACACACTTGTGCAGTGGCAGGTTCAGGCTTTTAAAGTTAACCTAATCAGGAACAGGGCAGAGCTAGAACAGGGACTGGATTTCAGGATCTGGGAACAAGGCTAATGTCATGCAGGGAAGCTGTCTAAAGAGCTGGATGGCTCAGTAGGAAGAGCTGCCACCTATAGTACAGGAGGTCAGGGTTCGATCCCTGATACAATGGCTAAGAAGATTGATTGCTTAGGCATCTTTCCATAGGAGGATGCTGAATATAGCTGGGGCTACCTGATGATTGGAGGGGAAGACAATAGGGGAGCGTGCACTGGCACATTAAGAAAGAGCATGCATGAGCCCTACAGACAGATACCAAGGAGGTAGAGAAATGATGTGCATGGACAGTAATGGTACCCAACTGCGGTCCCAGCAATAGGTGAGCAGCACACAGTGACAGCTTACCTGTACAAGAAACATGGAATCATACATAGTGGCATATACCAATATATATCTTCCAAAATCTTTCTAGTAACATAGTCTAAAATAAGTCAAGTAAGACTTTTCCAATCTAATTCCAAATCTATGTTAACAACACTTTGCACTGAAGCTGAAGTGCATGTAAAAGTAAAATGTTCTATGATGATTATTTCCTACAAGCTGTATAAAACGTGTCTGTGGTTTACGAAAGAGGAAGCCAAAAGTATCATCTATTCTGTAGAATTTCTGCTAAATACTTGTACATAGGATGGCCGGTCGCTATTGCTGCCTTTCAGTCCTGGGGCTTCTTTACTATGATAACAACATGCTTGGATATTGAATAAGCCTCATGTGTTTTGGGCTGAGCAGTTTTCTCCAACACTGGTCCATGAAATAGGAAGGTCAGAAATATGAGATTAGTTTGTAGATGTCACTACCTTTTCTGGGCTCTATAATCTTTTGTCTGTGATGGCCAAACATGTTAGATTATTGGCAGATCCTAGCAAAATTGGTAGGATCTCCCAACAAACTTGTCTATAGCTGACCATACACATTAGATAGCTGCCGTCCCAACGACTATCTCCCTCAACGTGAAAATAATGATGCCCTTATTCATTAGGTAAATGTCAGCCAACCATCTAGTGTGCATGGGAGTCACCAGACTCTTCTTCAATAGTAGATGTTGATGGAAAGAAGGATATTTTTATTATTATGCATTTGGATTTAAAAAATTGCCAGTTTTAGTTTCTGAGTGAGATAAGCTGCTGCTGCTATCACCACTGAAAAACACATGCACAGCGTACAAATTTATGGGGGAGTTGGTAGGAATAGCTGTTGGCTGAGTAGTGATCCCAACATCTGCACACTCTGAATACCTCATATGAATAGCGTGGTGGTGTGCATGCGTGACAACTGCTCCAATCACTTCTATGGGATAGAGATCGATCCATTTGGTTATCTCCCTCTGTCCTATTCAATCAGAGCCCCAGTAGTCACACATTTGTCCCCTATTCTGTGGATATCCTATGGATAGGGAATAAACGTCTTTAGTGGAAAAAACCTTTAAGTGTGAAAGGACCTTTTATACATGCATGTTTGACTCAACAGAGGGGAGAAACTGGTGCCAGGCACCCCTTATCTCCTGGTGGAATAAAGGATAGTGCCTACTGAAATCAAGCATATGTGCTCCTTCGTTTTTTAAGTTGCTGTTATACTCATTTGATTAGTTCATTAAAATCAGTGAGTTTTGCCAACTTAGATCTTGTGTGTATCATCAGCTTTAGCTGTAAGAAGAGGGTGCAGGACTGAATACATACATCTAACACGTATGTGATCTGTAAAGTGTTACAGTAAACAAATAATGTAAGTAAGAAATAAGGATACATTTGCACAGATCACTGGTGAATTTTGTGATAAGTTCATGTTTGGTGTTTCTTGGTTACTGAGAATGTAAGGAGGACAGTCTGACTTACAGAAACAACCACTAAGATTGTCAAATGTGGATTCAAAAGAAAAGAAAGCCATCATGTAATGAGGAAAATGTCTCAACTAATAGGAAGCCGCAACTAGGAGGAGACATAGCAATGAGTCAACAAAGTGAACATTACATAATAGCATGTGTTAAGTCCAAGCATGGGTGATAAATAAAAGCAGAGCAAGCTAAATAATGAGAAGTGGATGTTGTATAAAACTAAAGGGAAGTTATGAGAATACTTCCAGTTCATGTAACTTCTGTATGTATGTAGGAGTTATTATGAGGTATATCACTTTCATAAGGCCAGCTCAGTTCCTATTGAGTTAGCTTTTCATGATTTTCTTTACATAACATTCTTACCCCAGAATCAGGGCTGAGACCTCCTTAAAGGGAACCTGTCATGATCTTTGAGCCTCATAAACTACGTTATGGGGTTCAAGGGTCATAGAACTGGGAGTCTGGGGAGCACTTCTTTATACTCACCAGGCACCCCATTCCTGTGCTGCGCCTTCCCCTTACCCAAAGGAAGCGTGCCAGCAGTGTAATTCTTTTCAGTCCACTCTATGTGCTCTCCCATTCAGAGCGGACTGAAAAGAGTCACTCTGCTGGTGAGTGAAGACTTTTGGGGGACAGAGCACAGGAACGGAGCACCCAGTGAATATAAAACAGTGCTCCTTGGACTACTCGTCCTCTAACCTTTGAGCCCCATAATGCAATTCATGGGCCTCAAAAGTCATGACAGATTCCCTTTAATCCATTACCTCCACATGACGTAAGGGTACGTCATGGCAGCGGGGTACTTCCTGCAACTGGACGTACCCTTATGTCATGTGGATAGCGCGAGATCAGGTCACTGATAGCCGGCCTCCTGCTGCAACAGCGGGGGTGCTTTGGAGATGCGACCAACGCTGTTAACCCCTTCCCTGCCGCGATGTAGATTGTGGCATATTAAGGGTTCACAGAGGGAGCGCACTGCCTCTAATTCGACCCTTTAGTGTCCAGCTGGCATTATTACATTGTGTAGGCACTGTAAGAGCTGTAGCAATGTGTCACATGATCCCTTCCAATGATCTTGATGAATTATTATCTTACTGTCTTTAAGGGTTGTTTCCTGGATACCAATTTGGACAAGTCTCTCCTGGTAGCCAACACACAAAGGTCACTAAACAATGCTCCAAAAAAGCAGCAACATAGGTGACTACTGCGGATTCAAATGTGATTGCCTCCAAGTGATCTACATATAAAATGCTAGAGATTATTTGCAAACTGATTCTCCTGCATAACAGAGCAAAATGATGGGCATGGTTGTTGTTAAGAGAGAACAGTGTCAGGTGGAAAGGGAAGAAATGGTGAGTGTCAGAATGATTCAGTAGATATTTACACACGATACAGTTAAGAGTAATTGGTTCACTCTGTGTGATATATAGAGACTTCCTCTTGGTGCATGGACAAGTCTACAATACATAAAGTATAGGGCGAGAAGCACCAACTACGAGGCTGTCTCGTGTATCAGATATGAGGACACAGTGCAGGGGATATAAACCAGTCTGGCGCTGATTAAATGTCAAACATCAAAACAGCTCAAGACTAGATTTATTAAAGGCCGAGATGTGAAAATCTAGTTCTATGAAAGATGCAGCACATAGTATTTCCATGGCACGTCTCACCTACTCTGCCAGGGAGCCAGTGCTTGTATTGCCAGTAATGTGCAACCGCAATTAAAAAAAAAAAAAAAGATGGCTGTGTAAAATCTAAATAAATGTAAAGAAAAAAAGAATGCAATGATTTGTAAATCTCATCTAACCATATTTCATTCCCGGTAGTACATAGAACACATATCAGAGGGGAGATGGGGACATTTTTCCATTTCATTTATAACTCATTTAGAAATTGATGGCATCAGCACATCTCATAAAAATTGGGACAGAGGTAACTAAAGGCTGGGAAATTAGGCAAGACTTTGAATATCCCACCATCTACACTACTTAATATCAAAATATTCAGAGAATCTGGAGAAGTTCATGTGTGCAAGGGCCGAGGCTGGTAGTTAATGTTGGATGCTCAAGAGCTACGGGTCCTCAGGCATCACTGCATGAAAAACTGCCATCATTCTATAATGCAAATCACTGCGTGGGCTCAACAATCATTGTCTGTGAACACAGTTCTCTGTGCAATCCACAAATGCAAGTTATAGCTATAATATCCAACAAAGAAGTCATATATCAACATAATCCAGAAACGTCAGCGTCTTCTCTGGACCAAAGCTTATTTACAATGCACTGAGGTGAAATGGAAACTGGACTGTGATCTGATGAAGCAAAATGTGAAATTATTTTTGAAAACCTTGGAAGCCGTGTCCTGCGGACTCAAGAGGAGGGGAACCATTCAGCTTTTTATCAGTGCACAGTCCTGCATCTCTGATGGGAATGCCTTGCATATTTCAGCAACACCATGCTAAACCACATACTGCAATCCATCACAACAGCATGGCTTCACAGAAGAACAGTGCTGAACTGGCCGCCTGCAGTCCGGACCTCTCACCAATAGGAAACATTTGGCCATTATGAAACGAAAAATCCAGCAAAGACGACCAAGGACTGTTATGCAGCTAGAATCCTACTTCAGCCAAAAATAGGACAACATCCCATTGGTCTCCTCACTTCCTAGACAAGGGGATGCTACACAATGGTAGACACATGGTAGACACGGCCCCATACTAATTTTTATGAGATGTGTTGCTACCAGCAATTTCTAAATAAGTTATAAATGAATTGGAAAATTGTCTACCTCCCTCCTCTGATATGTGTTCTATTTTCTACTGGGAATACAATATAGTGAGATGAGATCTACAAATCATTGCATTCTTTTTTTCTTTACATTTTACATAGCGGACCAACTTTTTTGGAATTGGGATTGCATACTCAACAGCTGTCTCTCTATACATTGTAGTAAGAAAGTGGATGTAAATTACCTAAATCAAATGTAAAGCATGCTGCTAAAAGCTCTTTGTACTTTGTACAAGAGCAGTGTTTATGGGCCAAGCAGCTACAGGCAGTTTTTTTTAAATTTGTAACTACCACACAGCAACAAGCCCATAACTGCTGACACTCCCACAAAATATACCAAAACTGCTTTTGAACATATGCATAAGAAGACATGTCCAGGCTGTTGGGAGTCGATTGTTCCTGCTCAGCACAGGGTTTGGGTAAAGGTGTCCAAACACAGGTGCCCATACACATTAGACCAAAGTTGCTGAAAATGGATGATTTCAACAAAAACTATTGTTTGTTGGATTAAATTTAATAATAGACAATCTTTTTAGCGAAACGCTGACAGACTGTCATAATCTTGAAAGATGTCGGACGCATTTGAAAGAATATTGTTGTGGTGTGCCCGCCTCAGTCAGGAAGTGGAACCAGAGTGGTGTCCCTACGTCAGACTAGTCCATGTGACTATACCTTGGGTGCTTTTGAACGCCTGTTTCCTACCACTGCAGATGGTCTTTCAGGTGTCATCTGTTGGAAATCCCTCTTGGTCTTCTGTCTCTGCAGAAGTTGCCTTGGGTTTATTTGTTGGGGATCCCTCAGTGTTTAATGTTTTCCTCTTCTCTTTCCTGCTTTAATATCTCCTGTGGGTGTTCACACTGATTGGCTGACAGGGAAATGTTTCCCATAGCCAGCCAATCAGCAATAACTGGTGAATATTTATTCCAGTCCTGTCCCTACATTCGTGATGGTTATTCTGCTGTGTGCATGCATACTGTTTGGTTGCCTGTCTGTTTGTCTGGTGTGGTATATGTTTGGTTTATATCCTGTCCCATTTGAACCACCCATCTGATAGTGATCAGATGCCTGCGTTCTGTCTTGTTTGCTCCACCGGTCTCATGATGGTTGAACACCTGAGTGTAGTTCTGTCTCTTTCCTCCATCTGATGATGGTCGGATATCTGAAGTATATGTCCTGTGTGTATCCCTCTCTTTGTTGGTGGATGCTTGAATGCCCTCTGTCTGTTGGTGTGCAGAAACCTGAACCATGTCATGTTTGTTGTGTCTGGTGTGGCTGTGGACTCCTGTCTGTATGTGCCTTTCCCTTACCCTGTTGGCATTTCCTTCTACTGTACATATTTCCCTATTCTCTATCTAGGTTCCATAGGTTTGAGACCTAGGGCCATCCCTATTGGGCCAATCACCCTGTTTTTAGGCAGGGACCTCCAGGCCAATGTTGCTTAGGGATAGTATTCTTGTTCCTGCTTTTTGCTGTATCCATTGTTTTGGTGTTGTTATATATGTATAGGAGGGTCCATTAAGGACATTATCATATCATGGTTTAACATGTTGGTGACGTTCATAGAGGGCACAGTAGTTGCGCCCTGCAGGAACGTAACAAATATTCCCAGAAGGATCGTTCATCACTCTTCAGGTGATATTGAACATGTATAGCCAGTCTGATTCACTGTATCAGCCCATATGGAATAACGTGTGTATGGCCGCATGTGTAATCGTTTACCAGGCAACTGTTCATTCAATAGTTGCTCAACCATCAACCTACTTCCAGCTCATATGTACGGCCACCTTTAAAGGGAACCTGTCATTAGGTTTTTACTATGCAATCCAAGCTATGCACGCAGTAATGCTGATAATGAGCTTTCCATACCAATACATAATATGGTTATACATGCTCTGATACCTTTATAATTGTCTTTTGAAGTTTTCTTGCACTGTATTAAATTGATGTGAAAAGAGTCCGATTTTTCCTGCAGAGACGTGCCAGGATCGCCCCGCGTTCTTGATGGGCAGGCATTTAATTTATTTTCTTAGATTAAATCACGCATGTGCGCTGTTGCAAAGCCTGTCTGCTCTTGTATTACCCTTTACGTGCTGTGACTTCAGGAGCCTGGTGTGCATGCGCTTTGACAACCCAGTGTCACCTGATCTCAGACACCGTCCGCCACTTAACGTATTCCCCTTATATGCTGCCTTGATCTGCACAATGTAAGTGATATTGCCGTGAGCATTGCAAAAGTAGAGTAAGGTGCTTTCAGACAGAACAATTACTGTTCAAAAAATCATTCAAACGACTGAAACTGAACGATAATCACGCAACCAACGACTGAATGAGAATCGTTCACTTCAAGTTTGTTGTTTAGTTTCAGCCGGACTAAAAATCATTGTTGGCACTTGTCGCTCTGTTTAAACAGTGCTTGTTCAGCGTTTCACTGAAGAAAGGTGAACACTGAATGAGAATTAAATGATACGTGTTGAACGAGTCCATGATGAATCTGAGCTGTATGAGCGCTATCGAGCTAGTGATGTGTAAAGGCACACATGCGCTAGGCTCCTGAAGCCACAGCAAGCACAGGAGAACGCTAATTGGTCAGGCTAAGTTGGTTCTGTCCTGAGTAGAGGGAAAGTAGAGGTCTGGTTACACTGATAGAATAGATAGAGAAGAGGGAATAGTACAGCGTAGTCAGGTTTGTCTTCATCATCCGGCTTCCTGTGTGGTGATCGTCGCTCCAAATCCTTCTCACCCTCTTCTATCTCCTGACCTGCCTTGGAGTGTGGTTCATAGTGCTGTGGAATCCTGTATCTGCTACCAGCTACAGGGGCCCCTGCATCGTGACTTTTCATCTTTTTGACGTCTGAGGTATCGTGTATGGGACTCCATGCACATCTGTATATGCATATACATGGGTATATACTCACCATTTAATCAAGAATATTTGGAACTACATATGTTATTCATTGTAACATATGCATGCATCGATTGTATCTTTAACTACTGTTTTATAAAGTATGATAACCTATCCGTTATCTCTGTATACTAATTTATATTGAATAAGTTGAATTCACAAATATATGCCTGTTTGTATAAGTGCATAGGTAATTCTCAGGAACAGACCCTTGTTAGTCTAAGGTTCTATACTGAATGGAGGCACTGACTAAAGAAGGCTCACTATTACACCCATTTTCCAATTAAAGAAGGTGACAGGTCTCCGTGTGTCATATGGGTTAGCGCCAGGGCCTGATGGGAGGGGTCACTATATGTACCCTCCCTCAAACAGGGTTACATTTGGAGGCACTGCTGAGAGCATTGGGCCTTCAAATTCTAAACAGCCTACTGTGAAGGAACAGTGCATAGTGTTGCATTTCCTGTACAGAACAAGAAATAAAAAAAAGAAAGAAACAGGTCAGCCAAAGTCCAGGGATACTGTTGTTGGTTCTAAATCTCTTGTCAAAGTCATTATCAATGGACATACTACCCCTGCTCTGTTTGACACAGGGTTGCAAGTTACCATCATTTATCGTTCCTTCTATCGGAAGTATTTAGGGAACATCCCTCTTCAGTCCACTGGACAAATGAAGTTGTGGGGTTTGAGCTCAGAGTCATATCCCCTGGATGGGAGTTTACCAGTAATTATAGCTGTGCCTGATTTGGAAGACCAGAGTGTATCTCCTATGAAAATTGCTGCTTTGGTTTGCCCTAACACAGGAGACTCTAATACTACTTTCCAGAAGATCCTTGGAGGAGCTTGGAGCCACCCTGCTGAGCAGAAGAGTATACCCACTGATATCAGAAAGCCTTGTACCACCCTGTCTGCTAGTTACAGGCATGGATTAGTATACCATATTGGTGAGAGACCTGTAGAAGTTCCACCAGGTGGAGAGCGAGTCTTGAGAATAGCATTCAGTATCAACCTGGATTTGTTACAAGGTGGGAGTTATGTTCTTATGGAAACACCAGAAGAGATGATCAGTAAGAATGGGTGGATGATGATTCTTAAAAGGAAGGATTGGAAGATGTGAGTGGAGTTGTCCACAGCAGTGATGGTGAGAAACTGCTCCCTTTACCCAGTTATCAATGAACTGCGTCAAAATGTGGGATATTGCTCCCCAGTGTTTGGTGTGAATCCTTACACTGAAGTGGGTACAGTAGAAGTCGGAGATACAACCCCTAACCTTAACTTTGATTTAAGTAACCCAAACTTGACCGAGGCCTGGGTTGAGAAATTGACCAAGAGATTGTCATAGCTGCCCGAAGTGTTGTATATTGAGGACATGGATGTTGACTGTGCAAAGAGTGCTCAACATACTTTTCGATTGAGTGATGCCACTCCTTTCAGAGAGTGATCCCGGAGAGTTGCCCCAAAGATGTTGATGAGTTACGACAAACTCTACAACAAATGAAAACTCAAGGGATCATCGTGAACAGTAAAAGTCTCTACGCTTCACCTATTACAGTGGTGAGGATAAAATCAGGAGCAATCCGTCTGTGTGTAGTCTATAGGAATTTAAATAGAAGAACAATTCCCGATCAGTATACCCTGCTCAGAATTGAGGAGGCTTTGGAGGCCGTTAATGGAAATTGTTGGTTCACTGTGCTGGATCTTTGATCTGGATATTATCAAGTGCCAATGACATCTGAGGACCAGGAGAAGACAGCCTTCATGTGTTCATTGGGTTTCTATCAATTCACTCATATGCCACAGGGCATAAGATGCACTCCAGCTACATTTCAAAGGCTGATGGAAAGAGTGTTAGGTGACCTAGTGCCCCAAGAATGCCTTGTATATCTGGATGCCATTATTATATTTGGGGCTACCTTGGAGGAGTATGAAGAGGGACTCATGAGAGTGTTACAGCGCTTACAGGAAGAGGGATTGAAGTTATCCACAGACAAATTTAAATTCCGCCAGTCTTCCGTTACCTATGTAGGCCATATTGTCTCTGCCAAGGGAATTGCCATGGATCCTGACAAAACTGAAGTGGTAGTGAACTTGCCTCACCCACAAAATATTACGGAGTTAAATTTTCTTGGCGTTCTCTTGGCTATTAACGTCGCTTCATAGAGGGGTACTCTAGAATAGCTCAAGCTCTGACCTTGACCTTCTGAAGAAAAATGAAACTGAGCAAGGGAAGGAGAGAAGGTCATCCAAGAACCTCCTTGCAGTTAAGTGGAATTTTGTGTGTGAGGATCCCTTCAGGCTACTGAAGAAGAGATTGACAGAGGCCCACCAGCGTATGCCAATTCGCAGAAGTCGTACATACTCCACGTGAAGGCAAGCCTTGAAGGACTAGGTGGCATTCTGCATCAAGAATACCCAGCTGGGGTATGACCCATATCTTTTAGCAGCCCAGGCTCCTAGTGAACGAAGCTATCCAGTTCATAAGTTAGAGTTCCTAGCCCTTAAATAGGCTATTCTTGACAAGTTGCATGGCTACTTGTATGGAGCGATGTTTGAAGTGAGAACGGATAACAATTAGAGATGAGCGAACATACTCGTCCGAGCTTGATACTCGTTCGAGTATTAGCGTGTTCGAGATGCTCGTTACTCGAGACGAGTACCACGCGATGTTCGAGTTACTTTCACTTTCATCTCTGAGACGTTAGCGTGCTTTTCTGGCCAATAGAAAGACAGGGAAGGCATTACAACTTCCCCTGCGACGTTCTGACATAGTTCAGGGAAAGTGCTGCTGGTGCCGGAGCTGCTATAGGGAGAGCGTTAGGAGTTATTTTAGGCTTCAAGAACCCCAACGGTCCTTCTTAGGGCCACATCTAACCGTGTGCAGTAGTGTGGAGGCTGCTTTTTGCAGTGTTGCACATTTTTTTTTTTTGTATATCGGCCGTGCAGAGCATTGCGTCCTGCAGTAATTTTACATTGTCCAGGGCCAGTAGTGGTGAGGCAGGGACAGAAGACATATTTAGTGTATATAGGCAGTAGGCCTTTCCAAAAACATTTGGGAAAAAAAATCTATTTGGGCTGCCTGTGACCGTCCTCAGTGTACAGGGTCTCTGCTGGGGGTAGTTGTCCTAATTCATACGCAGCCAGCTAAGTGTTACAGCAGGCTTGCGCAAAATTCTTTCCTGCCTCTGTGTTGCCTGTTACATCACCGCTGTATTCCTGTCCACAGTGAAACAGTCTGCACTGCAGTAATTTTACATTGTCCAGGGCCAGTAGTGGTGAGGCAGGGACAGAAGACATATTTAGTATATATAGGCAGTGGGCCTTTCCAAAAACATTTGGGAAAAAAAATCTATTTGGGCTGCCTGTGACCGTCCTCATGTACAGGGTCTCTGCTGGGGGTAGTTGTCGTAATTCATACGCAGCCAGCTAAGTGTTACAGCAGGCTTGCGCAAAATTCTTTCCTGCCTCTGTGTTGCCTGTTGCATCACCGCTGTATTCCTGTCCACAGTGAAACAGTCTGCAGTAATTTTACATAGTCCAGGGCCAGTAGTGGTGAGGCAGGGACAGAAGACATATTTAGTGTATATAGGCAGTGGGCCTTTCCAAAAACATTTGGGAAAAAAAATCTATTTGGGCTGCCTGTGACCGTCCTCAGTGTACAGGGTCTTTGCTGGGGGTAGTTGTCCTAATTCATACGCAGCCAGCTAAGTGTTACAGCAGGCTTGTGGAAAAATTCTTTCCTGCCTCTGTGTTGCCTGTTACATCACCGCTGTATTCCTGTCCACAGTGAAACAGTCTGCAGTAATTTTACATTGTCCAGGGCCAGTAGTGGTGAGGCAGGGACAGAAGACATATTTAGTGTATATAGGCAGTGGGCCTTTCCAAAAACATTTGGGAAAAAAAATCTGTGTGGGCTGCCTGTGACCGTCCTCAGTGTACAGGGTCTCTGCTGGGGTAGTTGTCCTAATTCATACGCAGCCAGCTAAGTGTTACAGCAGGCTTGCGCAAAATTCTTTCCTGGCTCTGCTGTGCGTTCCGTAAGCAATGTCTGGCTCCAACCACAGGCCAATAAGCGGCACATTTAATTACAGCGTTCTGTTTCTGCACTACTGGTAATATGGCATGCTGAGGGGTAGGGGTAGGCCTAGAGGACGTGGACGCTGGCGAGGACGCGGAGGCCCAAGTCAGGGTGTGGGCACAGGCCGAGCCAGTGCGGTGGCCAGGGATAGAGGCAGGGCCAGACCGAATAATCCACCAACTGTTTCCCAAAGCGCCCCCTCGCGCCATGCCACCCTGCAGAGGCCAAGGTGCTCTAAGGTGTGGCAGTTTTTCACAGAGACGCCTGACGACCGACAAACAGTGGTGTGCAACCTTTGTCGCGCCAAGATCAGCTGGGGAGCCACCACCACCAGCATGCGCAGGCATATGATGGCCAAGCACCCCACAAGGTGGGATGAAGGCCGTTCACCGCCTCCGGTTTGCACCACTGCCTCTCCCCCTGTGCCCCAACCTGCCAATGAGATCCAACCCCCCTCTGAGGACACAGGCACGAGTGCCTACCGGTCTGCACCCACACCCTCACCTCCGCTGTCCTCGGCCCCATCCAGCAATGTCTCTCAGCGCAGCGTCCAGACGTCGCTAGCGCAACTGTTTGAGTGCAAGCACAAGTACGCCGCCACGCACCCGCACGCTCAAGCGTTAAACGTGCACATAGCCAAATTGATCAGCCTGGAGATGCTGCCGTATAGGCTTGTGGAAACGGAGGCTTTCAAAAGCATGATGGCGGCGGCGGCCCCGCGCTACTCGGTTCCCAGTCGCCACTACTTTTCCCGATGTGCCGTCCCAGCCCTGCACGACCACGTCTCCCGCAACATTGTACGCGCCCTCACCAACGCGGTTACTGCCAAGGTCCACTTAACAACGGACACGTGGACAAGCACAGGCGGGCAGGGCCACTATATCTCCCTGACGGCACATTGGGTGAATTTAGTGGAGGCTGGGACAGAGTCAGAGCCTGGGACCGCTCACGTCCTACCCACCCCCAGAATTGCGGGCCCCAGCTCGGTGCTGGTATCTGCGGCGGTGTATGCTTCCTCCACTAAACCATCCTCCTCCTCCAACGCAACCTCTGTCTCGCAATCAAGATGTGTCAGCAGCAGCAGCACGTCGCCAGCAGTCGGTGTCGCGCGGCGTGGCAGCACAGTGGTGGGCAAGCGTCAGCAGGCCGTGCTGAAACTATTCAGCTTAGGAGAGAAGAGGCACACGGCCCACGAACTGCTGCAGGGTCTGACAGAGCAGACCGACCGCTGGCTTGCGCCGCTGAGCCTCCAACCGGGCATGGTCGTGTGTGACAACGGCCGTAACCTGGTGGCAGCTCTGCAGCCTCACGCACGTGCCATACCTGGCCCATGTCTTTAATTTGGTGGTTCAGCGCTTTCTGAAAAGCTACCCACACTTGTCACACCTGCTCTGAAAGGTGCGCTTGGTCAGCGCACATTTCCGCAAGTCCAAGACGGACGCTGCCACCCTGCGGACCCTGCAACATCAGTTTAATCTGCCAGTGCACCGACTGCTGTGCGACGTGCCCACACAGTGGAACTCTACGCTCCACATGTTGGGCAGACTCTATGAGCAGCGTAGAGCTATAGTGGAATACCAACTCCAACATGGGCAGCGTAGTGGGAGTCAGCCTCCTCAATTCTTTACAGAAGAGCGGGCCTGGTTGGCAGCCATCTGCCAGGTCCTTGGAAACTTTGAGGAGTCTACCCAGATGGTGAGCGGCGATGCTGCAATCATTAGCGTCCCCATTTCTCTGCTATGCCTTTTGAGAAGTTCCCTGCAAAGCATAAAGGCAGATGCTTTGCGCTTGGAAACGGAGGCGGGGGAAGACAGTATGTCGCTGGATAGTCAGAGCACCCTCATGTCTATATCTCATCGTATTGAGGAGGAGGGGGAGGAGCATGAGGAGGAGGGGGAAGAGACAGCTTGGCCCACTGCTGAGGGTACCCATGCTGCTTGCCTGTCATCCTTTCAGCGTGTATGGCCGGAGGAGGAGGAGGAGGATCCTGAAAGTGATCTTCCTAGTGAGGACAGCCATGTGTTGCGTACAGGTACCCTGGCACACATGGCTGACTTCATGTTAGGATGCCTTTCTCGAGACCCTCGCGTTACACGCATTCTGGCCACTACGGATTACTGGGTGTACACACTGCTCGACCCACGGTATAAGGAGAACCTTTCCACTCTCATACCCAAAGAGGAAAGGGGTTCGAGAGTGATGCTATACCACAGGACCCTGGCGGACAAACTGATGGTAACATTCCCATCCGACAGCGCTAGTGGCAGAAGGTGCAGTTCCGAGGGCCAGGTAGCAGGGGAAGCGCAGAGATCAGGCAGCATGTACAGCGCAGGCAGGGGAACATTCTCCAAGGCCTTTGCCAGCTTTATGGCTCCCCAGCAAGACTGTGTCACCGCTCCCCAGTCAAGGCTGAGTTGGCGGGAGCACTGTAAAAGGATGGTGAGGGAGTACGTAGCCGATTGCACGACCGTCCTCGGTGACGCCTCTGCCCCCTACAACTACTGGGTGTCGAAGCTGGACACGTGGCCTGAACTCGCGCTGTATGCCCTGGAGGTGCTTGCTTGTCCTGCGGCTAGCGTCTTGTCAGAGAGGGTGTTTAGTGCGGCTGGGGGAATCATCACGGATAAGCGTACCCGCCTGTCAACCGACAGTGCCGACAGGCCTACAATCATCAAGATGAACAAAGCCTGGATTTCCCCAGACTTCTCTTCTCCACCAGCGGACAGCAGCGATACCTAAGCAATACGTAGGCTGCACCCGCGGATGGAAGCATCGTTCTCTATCACCATCAAAAACGGGGACCTTTTTGCTTCATCAATCTGTGTATTCTATTCATCCTCCTCCTCCTGCTCCTCCTCCTGAAACCTCACGTAATCACGCCGAACGGGCAATTTTTCTTAGGCCCACAAGGCTCAGTCATATAATTTTTGTAAACAATTTTCATACGTTTCAATGCTCATTAAAGCGTTGAAACTTGAACCTGAACCAATTTTTATTTTAACTGGGCTGCCTCCAGGCCTAGTTACCAATTAAGCCACATTAACCAAAGCGATTAATGGGTTTCACCTGCCCTCTTGGTTGGGCATGGGCAATTTTTCTGACGTACATTAGTACTGTTGGTACACCAATTTTTTGGGGCCCTCGCCTACAGTGTAATCCAATTAATTTTTTGCCCACCTGCATTAAAGCTGATGTTACATCAGCTGTGATGGGCAATGCAATAGGATATATTTATGTACCGCCGGTGGCTTCCTGGCACCCACCTATGCTGTGGGTCCACAGGGAGTTGTAACTGCATGTGTCCACTTCTAAAGAACCCCAGTCTGACTGGGGCATGCAGTGTGGGCCGAAGCCCACCTGCATTTAATCGGACGTTACCTCAGCTGTGATGGGCACTGCAATGGGATACATTTATGTACAGCCGGTGGGTTCCAGGGAGCCACCCATGCTGTGGGTGCACACGGAATTCCCATTGCGGAGTTGTACCTGCCTGTGACTATTTATAAAAAAACGCGGTCTGACTGGGGCATGCAGACACCTTGACAGAATGAATAGTGTGTGGCACATAGGTTACCCATTGCTATGCCCACGTGTGCAGCTCCTGATGGCGGTGACACAGGATTATATTTCTCATTGCTTCTGTACAGCATTGTGGGCTATCGCCCCGCCCCTTTTAAAGAGGGTCGCTGCCTAGCCGTGCCAACCCTCTGCAGTGTGTCCCTGCGGTTCCTCCTCATGGCAGACGCACTTATAAATAGACATGAGGGTGGTGTGGCATGAGTGCAGCTGAAGGCTGCGCAGGGACACTTTGGTGTGCGCTGTGGACACTGGGTCGTGCGGGAGGGCTGGGCAGCATGTAACCCAGGAGAAGTGGCAGCGGAGTGTCATGCAGGCAGTGATTGTGCTTTGTTGGAGGTAGTGTGGTGCTTAGCTAAGGTATGCATTGCTAATGAGGGCTTTTCAGAAGTAAAAGTTGTTGGGAGCGGGGGGGCCCACTCTTGCCGCTATTGTTGCTTAATAGTGGGACCTGGGAACTTGAGATGCAGCTCAACATGTAGCCCCTCGCCTGCCCTATCCGTTGCTGTGTCGTTCCCATCACTTTCTTGAATTGCCCAGATTTTCACAAATGAAAACCTTAGCAAGCATCGGCGATATACAAAAATGCTCGGGTCGCCCATTGACTTCAATGGGGTTCGTTACTCGAAACGAACCCTCGAGCATCGCGATAATTTCGTCCCGAGTAACGAGCACCCGAGCATTTTGGTGCTCGCTCATCTCTAATAACAATCCTTTGATACACATTTTGACATCAGCTAAACTTGACGTTATGGGACATTGTTGGTGGGCAGCATTAACCAACTACTAGTTCTCTTTAAAATATAAGCCAGGACCGAAAAATTTTGAGGAAGATGCTCTCTCCAGATAACTCGGATTACCTAATGTAGAGGAAGAGAATAAGTTGGAAGAGGTCCCTGGGTTTGGACTTAGAGCTTGATGTGCTATGGCTGCTTTCATTGAGGATCAAGTGGCTTTTTCTAAAACATGGCTTTTAGACTCCATTGGAGGTGGCGCTGAGACTGTACCCGACATTTTTTCATACCCTGACGCTCTTGGGGCATCCGAGAAGTGCTCTATATTTCCTAAGCAAATGATTGGGAGTCAAAAGGCTAATCATCTTATAGTACCTCTTTACGAAGCACTGAGAGCTAAGAATAAGGATATGTTATGGAAGTCCTTATCTATGGAATGCTGTCAATTCCTATGAGATTGGTAAAAGTTCGAGACCAACAAAGAGTTGCTCTATCATGTGATCCTCTACCATGATTAGCCTGGAAGGTGTCAATTGGTTATCCTACACTGTTTCCAGCAGATGATTTTCTGAAGTCTACATGATCCCCATGGCCATTTGGGACCTGAAAAGACTTATGGTCTGATTCAAGATTGATTCTACTGGCCCAGGATGAGAG
Source organism: Eleutherodactylus coqui (assembly GCF_035609145.1). Lineage (NCBI taxonomy): Eukaryota > Metazoa > Chordata > Amphibia > Anura > Eleutherodactylidae > Eleutherodactylus > Eleutherodactylus coqui. The sequence continues at coordinate 139,594,304 of NC_089839.1, read as the reverse complement.
ACACTCATCGCTGACTTCGGCATATACAACGGAAGACTCTCCCAGCTCGAGCAGCTTTCATGGGCCATTTGAAAAGTTCTGTTCCCATGGATCTTGTCTGTTTGGATTTCCTTTGAATTGACGATGATTAAAAAAGATTTGGAAATGTACTAGTGGTGACTGATACTCAATATGCCCAGGTTTTTCCAACTAAGGATCAAAAAGCAGTTGCCGTTGCGAGAGTACTTTGGAAGAAGTACTTTATACATTATGGGTTACCACATCGACTATATTCTGATCAAGGCAGGGATTTCCAAAGCAAATTGATTAAGGAGCTGCTACAGTTGCCTAATATCCACAAGAGTCAGACAACCCTCTCCCTGAGAGATTTAATCAAACTCTGTTGGATATACTAGGTACCCTAGAGCTCGATGATAAACGGTTTGTAGCCAAAAAGTCGTAGCCATGGTACATGCCTATACCAGCACCAGACATGAGAGTACTGAATATTCACCATACTTTCTAATGTTTGGAAGGGAGCCTCGACTGCCTATTGATATTCTGCTGGGAGTTTCTACTGATGGAGTTAGTCATTGGGATCATTATCAATATATGGCCTATTTGAAGGAGACACTCAGGAGAACGTATTAACTGGCTGAAGAGATTGTCGCCATATTGAATGAAGAAAATAAGCAGAGATTTGATGTTCAGGTCAAGTACCAGGAACTGAATCCTGGTAATCAAGTTTTGCTATGAAACTTGGGAGCTTCCGCGAAGCACAAGTTAGCGGATCGATGGAGATAGATATGAGACAAGCAGACACTTCCGTTTACATCTGTGGCTGCCTCTAATTCAATGCAAGTTTCTCCCAAACTCCTGCAGAGATCCCCACAGCAGACGCATGTCTGTGATCAGTGTGAGCGGTGCTAGCTTATGGGGCACTGAGTGCTGGTAACAGAGTCTCTTTAAGCAAATGCTATTACTGCTTAGTTTTCCATGGGTGATTGCTTCCAGTGTCAGCAGCATCTCTGCGCTCTACCTTCATCAGACTTGTGGTTACAGCGGGCATCTTGCCCAGAACTGAACAGAATAATTAGGCTAAGAAGAGACAAATTTATCTCTCTTCCTAAGCTCTTTAAAGCAGAACAAGCCGGCTCTTTTCTCTTTACCGTACAAGCAGCTCCAGTAAGTAATAACGTGGTAGAAAAGAGAGCGAAAAAAACCTGAGATGCAAATGAGAGGCTCAGGGTGAAATGCTGCCCTGTTATTGTGGATCAGTCTTACATGCTAAGAAAAGCATGTTCCTTTCACACTGCTGTAATCCTAGAAGTTCACTGGCCTAAAACCTTAACAAGGAGAAGTCTTGTTAGGAGAAAATAAGTGAGTGCTCCGACTGCCAAGCTGTACGGTATGCTCACCTGCAACTCACCTGCGATGGGGCTTTTAGCATCTGTTATCAAAATAATAGGGACAAAAGAAAGGCTTATTTATGTGCATCTCCACCCACCAAATTATCCCCAGTAGCTGCGGGCCAGGCACTGCCACATTGTTGGCCTAAACTTTTGAATGTTGTGAGCAGAGTTTGGCATGGAGATAAGTGAGGGATTCCCTATCATCACAGAAAGTATGGCTACCCAGATCAGTAGAGTATTTCCCATAATGCAGCAGCAGACGTTCAGCACGGACATGCTAATGTGTAGAATATCTTCAACAAAAACTTTTCAAGCCATTTGTTGCATCTCTGCTTCGAAAAGTCGCTGTGTATAAGCAAACTGTGAGCATGGTCAGAGATGTACTATAGCGGCACGGTATACAGAAGAAAATTGTACTGATAGGGTAAAAAAACAGGGGGCGTTTAATTTCTATAAAGCTTTACAAGTATTTCTGTCCTAGTGCTGATGGGTAACACAGCTTTAGTGTATCATGGAAAGATAAGCATTTTGTTTAGCATACTTTCTGTATCAATTCTTTGTAACATAGTATAGTATGTAAGGCTGAAAAAGGACATGTCTATCCAGTTCAGCTTATTACCCCTCAATGTTGATCCAGAGCACGGCAATACCCCAAGAATGTAAAAGCCAATTTTCCCCATTTAAAGGAAAAAAACTTCCTTCTCAACTCTGATCTGGTAATCAGAATAATGCCGGGATCACCGACCCTTCTTAAGTTATTAATGATTATAACATATAATATTAAATCGCTCAAGAAAGACGTCCAGTCCCCTTATATTCTCTTTTATTGTGTCCATCACCACATCCTCAGGCAGAGAGTTCCATAGTCCCACTGCTCTTACAGTAAAGAACCCCCTTCTATATCGGTGGAGAAACCTTCTTTCCTCTAGACGTAGAGAGCGCCCCTTGTTACAGTCACAATCCTGGGTATAAATAGATGATAGGAGAGATCTCAGTACTTACCCCTAATATATCTGTACATATTTATTAGAGCATCCTCTTGTCACAGTCCTGGGTATAAGTAGATGCAGAAGAGATCTCTGTACTGACCTCTGATATGTCTATACATAGTTATTAGAGCACCCCCTTGTTACAGTCCTGTGTAAAATAGATGATGGGAGAGATCTCTGTACTAACCTCTTGATATATCTATACATAGGTATTAGAGTGCCCCCTTGTTATAGTCCTGGGTTTAAATAGGTAACGGGGAAGGGGGGGATCTCTGTACTGACTCCTTATATGTCCATACATAGTTATTAGAGTGCCCCTTGTTACAGTCCTGGGTATAAATAGATGATAGGAGAGATCTCTATACTGACCACTGATATATCGATACATACTGTAGCTATTAGGTCGCCCCCTTGTTATAATCCTGGGTATTAATAGATGACGGGGGGAGGAGGGGAGGTCTGTACTGACTCCTGATATATCCATACATAGTTATTAGAGTGCCCCTTTGTTACAGTCCTGGGTATAAATAGATGATGGGAGAGATCTCTGTACTGACTCCTGATATATAGCTATACATAGTTATTAGAGCGCCCCCTTGTTACAATCCTAGGTATAATAGATGATGGGAGAGATATCTGAACTGACCGATGAGTTATCTATACATAGTTATTAGAGCGATACCTTGTTACAGTCCTGGGTTAAATAAATAATGGGAGAGATCTCTGTATTGTACCATAATACATGGTTATAAGGTCAACCCTCAGCCTTCTTTTTTCTAAACCAAATAACCCGAATTTTGATAACCTCTCTAGGTATTGTAGTTTGCCCATTCCTTTTATTAACTTTGTTGCCCACCCTTATACTCACTCAAGCTCTGATATGTCCTTCTTGAGTACCGGTCCCCAAAATGGTCCACAATATTCTATGTGTGGTCTTACCGGTGACTTGTAAAGATGAAGAACAATTTTCTTGTCATGTGCCCCTAGACCTCTTTTGATGCACCCCATGATCCTTTCCATGTCTGTGTTTTCAGTGGTTTTCCATTTAGTGTGTAATCGTGACATGTATTTCCCTGCCCATGTACACAACCTTACATTTATCAGTATTACACCTCATTTGCCACTTTTCCGCCCAACCGCCAACTTAACCAGATCCTCTTGCAACCTACTTTGTATCCTCTCTTGTGTTAATTACTTTACATAGTTTTGTATCATCTGTAAATATTGATATTTTACTGCACAATCCTTCTACCAGGTCATTAATAAATATATTGAAAAGAATAGGGCTCAGTACTGCCCCTGTGGTAACTCCCTAGTAACGATGACCCCTCCAATACTGCCCCCCTGTGGTACCCCACTAGTAACCCCTCCAATACTGCTCCCTGTGGTACCCCACTAGTAGCCCCTCTAATACTGCCCCCTTGGTACCCCACTAGTAGCCCCTCCAATACTGCCCCCTGTGCTACCCCACTAGTAGCCCCTCTAATACTGCCCCCTTGTGGTACCCCACTAGTAACCTCTCCAATATTGCCCCTTGTGGTACACCAATAGTAACTGTGACCCCTCAAATACTACCCTCTGTACCCCACTAGTAATGGTAACACCTTCAATACTGCCCACTGTGGTATCCCACTGGTAATTGTTACCCCTCCTATACTGCCCCCTGTTACCCCAGTAGTAATGGTGAACTCTCCAATACTGCCCCCTGTGTTACCCCTCTGGTAACCCCTCAAATACTGCCCCCTGTGTTACCCCAGTGGTAATGGTGAACCCTCCAATACTGCCCCCTGTGGTACCCCACTAGCAACTGTGACTCCTCCAGTACTGCCCCCTGTGGTACTGCACTAGTAACTGTGACCCCTCCAGTACTGCCCCCTGTGGTACTGCACTAGTAATGGTGTTCATTTGTCAGATGTTCTTTGGCCCTTTTAAACAGCCTGTTTTTTAGACAAACGAACATTCGGAGGAACATCCTTGTCCAATAACACCGGCCTACAAGACAATACTTTATTCCCAAGAGCATTTCCTGGTGATTCTAGCAGTATTTCGCATCATCAATTCAAATCTCATTATAATTTTTCCATCCGTTTTTTGTCACACATTTCACGTTTTATAAAATTAGTACTTATGTAAGTCAGCATTAAAGGGGTTCTGACATGAAAAAAAAAAATTTGTACTCACCTTGCCTGGCCTGGCCCGATCGCCAGGCATGTCCCCTCCAGCCGGCATCTTCTTCTGTGCCTTTAAAGCAGAGCAGGAGCGGTCAAAAAGACCGCTTCCTGCTCTGGTCCGTCCGTCAGGCACTTCCGAGGTCAACGGACGGACCGCCACAGCAAGCACGTCACAAGCAGTGCTTGCTGTGGGCGGCCCGTCCGTCCTGGCTGAACTCCGGAGTGCTGAGCATGCGCAGTGGAGACACGGCCCGTCCTGACTCCTGTCAGAGGGCACCTCTCCACTGCGCATGCGCGCGATCCCGGAGCGGCGCGACTGCTGGAGGAAGAAGACTAGCACTTTCTGCTTAGGTTAAGCAGTGCTGCTGATTAGAGCCACCTGATTGGCTCTTCGGCACCACGTGGCTGCACAGCGTGCACCAATCAGGTGGCTCTAGTCAGGCTGCTTAACCTAAGCAGAAAGTGCTAATATGCTGCCGGGAGATGACCCCCCGATGTCAACAACAACAGGAGACAAGGTAAGTGTAAGATTTTTATGCTTTAGCAGTCATTAACCCATGGGTTCCCTGGGTCTATTAGGCAGACCAGGGAACAATGGCTGCTAAAGCATAAAAACATTATTCATGTCAGAACCCCTTTAAGGGAAATCCAGTTTACCTGGAAAGCTTTTGATGGGAGTATTTTGCTTCTGGGAGGTCTCTTCATGGTCCAGCAATATCTTGCCATGCTAGTCACTGACAGCCCCAAGATCTTCTGGGAAGGAGTCCAGCTGGGAGTCCAAGAAGTGAAGTGTTAAGGACATATTACATCCCATAGCTTGTATGATTTCGCAAGATCATCACTAGATCACAATAGTTTTCTGAATTATGATTTCCAAGAAAAGAAGAGGAGACATTTTTGAATGACAACCAGGCTACTTTTTGCAATGGATTTAATAGTTCCTTAAGTTTTCCAACATCATTCACTGATCTTATTTCTGGCCATATAAAAACTCTGTCTTTCGGATTCATATCACTAACTTTGGGTAATTTAGATTTTAAATGCAGAAATGTTGCAGAATTTCTATCAATTGCTTTTACAAATTGTTTCATCATCCCAGTTTTATATGCAGTAAAGGCAATTACACTTTTTCAGGATTCACTAAAGGGGCATGTGACACAATCTTTTGTCCAGGAATGAGAGATGCACATTTAGGCCATTGTTTTCCAATATAGTGAGACTTCCTATCCCTGCTGTCCCATCATATAAGAAACAGCAGAATTTAGTGACCCAAGTTGTATTATAAGCAATAAAGTAGGAAGGTGATCAGGAAAGCCCTCACATAAATGGTTCAAGACAACAATAAAAAAAAAAAAGTTGAAGGGACTCACCTGGTGTGACCACCTGGGCCTGATAGACCAAGTGTCACACCTGTAGTCCTACTGGAAGTGGAAGTAGAGGTGGCCTCCTATGCTTCAAGCATCCAGATGAGTGACACCGGAGACCTGTAAAATTGACCAAAACTCCAGAAAGGAGTTTTGTATAAACAAGATATATGTATAAAAAATCTTTGCGCTCATAGGAGGGAAGATGGAAAGGCTTGAGAAAGGTGCAGCAGTTGCACCGAAATGTGTTGCCTGTCTATTTGCTTCATTTGCTCCACTTGTACACTTGTCGTGGAGTTTAATGTTTGTTTGTATGTATTATGGCTTGTCTATATTAAAAAGATTCCCATGAAGTTGGATTCTCATGAGTGATAACCTGGGCTTCGTCTAGCAATAGGTGGGGGTTCTATGACTAGCATCCATATCCCTCTTCCTCTCAAGTAAGTGGCATTGGATCGTCATTTCTATCCTATTTAGACAGCACTATTTTTCCATCTTCCCTCCTACGAGCGCAAAGACTTTTTATACGCATATCAAGCAATAAAGCAAGGACCTTCAAATCTCTACAGAAATTCCAGTTATATTCTTCATACTGGACTTTCTTCTAACAGTTTCAGATTTCTATATATCTCTTTCATATCATAGTATGTAAGGCCGAAAAAACACATATGTCCATCCAGTCCAGCCTATTACAACCCAATGATGATCCAGGGGAAGGCAAGAAAAACCCCAATGAGGTAGAAGACAATCATTTTCCCATTTTAGGGAAACAATTCCTTCCTGACTCCGGCAATCAGAATAATCCCCGGATCACTAACCCTTCTGAAGTTATTAAAGATTATAGCATATAATATTGCATCGCTCAAGAAAGACGTCCAGGCCCCTCTTGAACTCTTTTAGCGAATTTGTCATCATCACATCCTCAGGTAGAGATTTGCCAGTGCCCCAATAATAGAAGTCCGAGTTGAAGCCTCCGCGCCGACCTCCAATGTAGTGGCCAGTGCTTGTAACTGCAAGCACGGCTCTCATTAAAATCAATGAGAGCTAAGCCTGCAGTTAAAAGCGCTGGCCACTACATGGGAGGTTGGTGTGGAGAATTCCACTCCAAATACACAGAGGTCGGAGTGGAAGCCTCCGTGCTAACCTCCTATGTAGTGGCCGGCGCTTGTAACTGCAGGCATGGTTCACATTGATTTCAATGAGAGATGTGCCTGCAGTTACAAGCGCCGGCCACTACATGGGAGGTCTGTGCTGAGGCTTGCACTCCGAACTCTGTTATTGTGGTGCTGACAGCATACAGCTGATCAGTCAGGATTCCGAGCAGCAAACCCCCGACCGATCAACTATCCTGATGATAGGTCCTCAATAGTATTCGACTGGAAAACCTCTTTATGTACAAATAGCAATCTGATAAATGGTCCTTCTGTTGCCTTAAAAATCATTGCAATGGCAAATGGCATCTGATAGAACCGTTTTCCCAACCAGTATGTAACGCATGATAAACAGCATATATGTCGGCCCAGTTCTTATCAGTATCACCAATTTCACACGAGCAAAATTTTCCCATTAATCATCAGTAAAAACTTTCTAAGTAAACTGGATTTCACATAATGTTGACTTATATAAGTACTAATTTTATAAAATGTGAAATATGTCACAAAAAACTCTGATGGAAAAATTCTAACAACATATTTGAATTCAAGAGGTGAAATACAACTAGAATCACCAGGAAATATTCTTGTGATAAAAATCATGTTGACCCATGTAATCAGACCGTGTAAAAGGGCCTTAATGTTTGACCACGCAACTCTTTGAGGCAATATAAACATGTAGTTGAAATAATAAAGACATTTTGTTAAATTTGTCATATTTTCGCCTACATCTTGCTTTTTCTTTGTAGGTGCCCTGAACGCATCTATAAATATTGCTCAGCAGCCATGCTAAAAAGGGAAACTTGCAGATACTGAATAGACGTTCAGCTTTATATGGAATGCAGATTTGGTTTGTAAATTAACCGTAATATGTGTCCTGCACATAAAATGATGGTGGAAAGTGATAAATCTGCAGAAAGCAGCCAATAATTAGAACAATGCCTGGTAGCAAGAAAAGAAAACAGAATTTACATATTAAACAAAGTATCCACTTCCACTGAAATCGAGCAAAAAAGAACCCTTTTTCATGGCACCACAGGGAGGGGGATGTGTCCTCCACTGCACTAAATATATGGAATGAGGTACAGTGTATACAATCCGGAGTCTCAGTCCACAATCTGACAAGGACAATCTAACGTTATAAAGGACAGTGCGAACATGTCACATTTATTAAGCAGTTTATAATAGTTTTTTAGTATAGACTGTTGCAAAAAAGTCGCAAAGGATAACAAATTTGTAGTGGCCCAGAGTTAACGGCCCCTCCATAATGTACGCATGCATTTGTCTCGTGCCTATGTGTTGTCAGTGTCTTTTATGTTGTATCAATATGATGTGTATTGCATAACTGCAGCACTAAGTAGGTTAACTGTCTGGTATGTGAGATGTCTGGAAAATGTATCTTGCTGTTTGTAACGTGATCGTGCTATGTATATGTGAGTGCAAGGTGTCTGCAAGAGAGAGCTGTTCCGAGCTTGCAAGAGTGAGGAGCTTTAGAGGATCTGCAAGTGAGCCACACAGACACCTTCAGTTCTGTGTGGGCGAGAATGGAAGAAGCTAAAAGGTATTTTCAGCCTTCCCTAGGCCTGCTGTACCCCGGAGATGCCAGTGGTATCCCTAACCACTGAAGAGAGAGACAGAGTGGAACTGGCATGCAGCATGGAGTGCCTGACTGCCAAATCTGAGTGCCGACTGGTAAAGAGTGTGAAGGAGCTTGTACCGGGAACAGAACCCTACAGATAACTTGGACTGTGGATTCTTCTGTTGTCCTGTGATTTCGTCCCTGTTGCACCACTTTGTGATTTTGCACCATTTTCCTGCTGGTGTGAGTTTATGCCTTTTATTAGACTGTACCATTATTGTTCAAGTAAACGAGCACTGCCGACCGTTCCCAGTTTTGTTCCTTAAAAGTTTCCCTGTGCGTGTGGATCACTTATTTCATCACCTGGATTCACCGCGAAGCAAGGAACGGTGGCGTCACGAGTTACAGGACTATTTAAGGTAAACCACATGCCCCCAGCGGTAACTTGGACTGGTCCTCTGCTACCCTTAGGGGAGGAGATGGTAGAGCCCCGTGACAAGGCCCAACTCTACCCCACCGCCTCCTTGGCTGTAAACCTGCTCATCGGATGCTGCAAATTCACACTAAAACTTGAGACTCTTCTCATTTCAAATGTGAAAAGTGATAATAAAAGTGGGCATTGTCTTCAAGGAGATGTAGTTGTAGCCAAATTTAGAAGAATAAAGACTTTCTGACTGTTACTTCCAAATGTGCCACATTAAAGGGAGTCTGTCAGCTGGAACACGCTGTCCATCCTGCCGGCTTCATGATATAGAGCCAGAGGAGCCCAGCAGACTGATAGCTTTTTGGGGAAACTGTCAGTGTAAGGGCTCCTTTCCACTGTTGATAGCAATATCGCTGCGAGAAAATCGCAATGTTAAAATCGCATCGCAACGCTGCAAAATCGCAAGCTTTTGCGTTGCGAGAATCTGTTTTGCCATTGCACTGTATGGGCGACAGAAAAATGCAAAACGCCGAAACAATCCTCCTGCTGCGATTTTTAATCCTCGCATCGCAGCTTGCCCTTAAACATCGCTAGTGGAAAAGTTGTCATAGAACAACATGTGTGGGACCTTCTTGCGAGAGCTCACACTCTCGCATCGCACTCAAAACGTGCGATTACCTCGCCAGTGAAAAGGAGCCCTAAGGGCTTCTTCACATGCACTTTTTTTAGCCCGGTTATGTAGTCATGATAATCACAGCTGCATAACTGGACAAGACAAAACAATTGATTTCAATGGTTTCGTTTTCAATATCGGGATTCTCCCTCTTTAATTGTACGGGCGAGAAAAGATAGGACTTGCAATATCTTTGCCACATATAGCATTTAAGGGGGTTTTCCAGGGAAATACTATTGATGACCTATCAGGATAGGTCATCAATAGTTGATCAGCCGGGGTCCGTCGCTTGGGACGTTGACTGATCAGCTGAGCGGGCGCATGCTGTCCGCATCACAAATACACAGAGGTTGGAGTGGAAGCCTCCGCGCCGACCTCTGTGTAGTGGCTGGCACTTGAAACTGCAGGCACAGCGCTCATTTAAATCAATGGAAGTTGTGCTGGCAGTTACAAGAGTTGGCCTGACCTCTGTGTACTTGAAGCAGAAGTATCTGTGCCGACCTCCCATGTAGTGGCCCGCGCTTGTAACTGCACGCACGGCTCTCCCGTACCTGCAGTTACAAGCACTGGCCTGCTCAGCTGATCAGTCGGGTCTCAAACAACGGATCCCGGACGATCAGATATTGATGACCTATCCTAATGATAGGTCATCAATAGTATTTGCCTGGAGAACCCCTTTAACTACGAATGGGAAAGATAAGGCAAGACCTATCTTCCCGCTGTTTTTCTCAAACTCCTGCGCTATGGTGCAGAGTTTGAAAAGCCTGAAAAGAAAAAAAAACTGCTGTTCATGCGCATCTACACTCTGTAGCAACGAACGTAGTTGCACATATGATAGATATGAAACAGATAAAGAGATATGAGACAGAAAGATAAATATATAGATATAAATAGATCTCTATTTATATTATATCTATATCTAATCTATATATCATTTATCTCTCATATATATATAATTTTCTCTCTCATTTCTCTTACATTATCTATCTATCTATCCAATATCCATTCTACTGTCTATCTCATATCTATCTATGTAATAACTATCTCATATCTATCCGATTCATATCTATCTATTTATCTATCTGTCTATCACATATCTATCTATCTATCTATCTATCTATCTATCTATCTATCTATCTATCTATCTATCGCACATCTATCTTTCTGTCTGATTCATATCTATCTCAAATCTATCTATCTGATTCATAGTAACATAGTATGTTAGGCTAAAGGGAGACAATGTCCATCTAGATCAACTGGTTTCCACTCCCCCTACCCCCTTTCTGATCTAGAGGAAGGCAAAAAAACTCCAATGAGTAAGAAACAAATTAGCCCATTGCGGGAAAAAATTCCTTACCGACTCCATAATGACAGTCAGAATATTCCCCGGATCAACGTTTTTAAAGTTCCTCCAAGACTAGGATCAATAGCCCTGCTGGTTATTTAATGTCTAGATCCTGTAATATAATAGCACCCTAGAAAGGCATCTAGGCTCTTAAACTCCTCCACCGATTTTGCCATCAGCATGTCCTCAGGCAGAGCGTTCCGCAGTCTCACTGCATTTAGAGTAAAGAGTCCCCTTCTGTGTTGCTAATGAAACCTTCTGTGCTCTAACCATAGAGGATGCCCTCTTGTTACCGTTGCAGTCCTGGGTATAAACAGATCGTAGAACAGATCCTTGTATTGTCCCCTTATGTATTTATATATAGTAATTTGGTCGCCCCTTAAACATCTTTTTCCAGGGTGAATAATCCAAATTTTGATAGCCTCTCTGGGTACTCCAGTCCTCTCATTCCGTTTATTAATTTAGTTGTCCTTCTTTGAACCCCCTCAAGCACTGCAACATCTTTCCTGAGCACTGGTGTCCAGAACTGTACACATTATTCCATGTGGGGCCTGACAAGTGCCTTATGTAGTGGAAAAATAATGTTCTTGTCCCTCGCCCCTCTACCTCTTTTAATGCACCCTAAGACTTTATTTGCTTTTGCAGCCGCTGACTGGCATTGTTTGCTCCAGTTAAAGGGGTTGTCCCGCGCCGAAACAGGTTGTTTTTTTTTTCAACAGCCCCCCCGTTCGGCGCGAGACAACCCCGATGCAGGGGTTAAACAAGAACACCGGACAGCGCTTACCTGAATCCCCGCGCTCCGGTGACTTCTTACTTACCTGCTGAAGATGGCCGCCGGGATCTTCTCCCTCGGTGGACCGCAGGGCTTCTGTGCGGTCCATTGCCAATTCCAGCCTCCTGATTGGCTGGAATCGGCACGTGACGGGGCGGAGCTACACGGAGCCCCATTGAGAAAAGAAGAAGACCCGGACTGCGCAAGCGCGTCTAATTTGGCGATTAGACGCTGAAAATTAGACGGCTCCATGGAAACGAGGACGCTAGCAACGGAACAGGTAAGTGAATAACTTCTGTATGGCTCATAATTAATGCACAATGTACATTACAAAGTGCATTAATATGGCCATACAGAAGTGTATAGACCCACTTTGTTTCGCGGGACAACCCCTTTAAGTCTACAGTCAACTAAAATCCCCAGGTCTTTTTCCATATCAATTTTCCTTAGCAGATTCATATCTATCTATCCTTCTATCTGTCTATATATCTCTAGCTATTTATATTATATCTATGTTTCTCATATCTATCTATCTCACTATCTGTCTATCTATCTCACATCTATCCATCTATCTCTTTTTTATCTATATATCTATCTTTATGTCTTATATCTATTTAAATGTTTCATAGCTATCCATCTATCTATCTATCTCATATATCAATATCTATATATATATATATATATATATATATATATATATATATATATACACTGTATATATATATATATTTAATTATTTATATTATATCTGTTTATCTTTCTGATTCATTTCTGCTTCATATATAACTTATTTATCTATTAATCTATCTCTCATATCTATATATGTGTCTAGCTAACTTTTTCATATCTATCACATATCTATCTATTTATATATATGTATCTATATATCACATATCTATCTATCTACCTCTTATAAATCTATCTATCTATCTATCTATCTATCTATCTATCTATCTATATATCACCTGTCTCTCTGCCTATTTTGTGTCTCATATCTCTCTATCTGTTTCATATCTATCACATATCTGTCTATCCAATATAAATCCTACTGTCTATCGCATATCTGTCTATTTATCTATGTAATGTCTGTTTCCATCTATCTATCTTTCTATCTGAATAATATCTATCTATTTATGTTACAATTCATCTCTCATCTCTCAGATATGCATCTATCTATCTCATATCTATCTATCTATCTATCTATCTATCTATCTATCTATCTATCTATCCATCTATCCACGTATCTATCTATCTATCTATCTATCTATTTCATATCTATCTCATAGCTATCCATATATCTATCACATATCTATCTATCTGTCTCATATCTATCTATCTATCTATCTATCTATCTATCTATCTCATATCCCTTTATCTGTTTCATATCTATCTATCTAATACCTGTGCTTCCTTCTATTTATCACATATCTATCTATTTATCTATCTCATATCGATCTACCTATCTCATATTTATTTATCTTTCTATCACATATCTATCAATCTATCTGATATTTATCACATATCTATCTGTCTATATCATATCATATCTATCTATCAATCTATCTATCTAGTTACCTCATGTCAATCTGTCTATCTATATCATATCTTTCTAGTTATCACATATCTATCTATCTCATAGCTATTCATGTATCTATCACATATCTATCTATTTATCATCTATTTATATATGTATCACATATCTATTTATCTATCTATGTCATATCTATCACATATCTATCTGTATCCTATCTATCCATCTATCTATATATCTATCACATTTCTATCTATTGCATATCTATCTATCTCATATCTATCTAGCTATCTGTCTTTCCATCTATCTCTTTTATATCTATATGTTTGTATCTATTTCTGTTATATGTATTTGTCTGTCTTATTTCTATCTGTC